>NC_141107.1:25570645-25845645 GCF_041138505.1 Cibotium barometz | reverse complement strand
GAGGAAATTTACAGCAGATACAGTGACTTGAGAAAAGCACATCTTTGTCATTTCGAAAACATGCTTTTAACTAATATATGACCTGACCCTTCCTAGTTATTTTATTTAGTGGTCAGCATGCATCGGTAAGGCTCTATAACATTACCCCCATTTTCTTTTCCCAAAAATACAGATAAAATGAGCTGGCATTCCAGATTGAATGACCTGGCAATTGATGGAGCTTTTTTTGTTGTAAAAACAGTTACAAGGTTATCAAGCTGCTGGGGGATGGGACTTATGGGAGTGTGTGGAAAGCACTTAACATCCATAACAACGAAATTGTAAGTTTATGCTTTTCACCTTCTGTGGTCTTTGTGGTAAATCTTGGTGCCGTGGATGGTGGGGAACTGGGTGTTTCAAGTTGTACCTACTAAGTACTTTCTATTTGGGTTTTTATGGCCAGGGTGCTATCAAAAAAATGAAGAGGAAGTATTATTCATGGGACGAATGCATGAGTTTGCGGGAGGTAAAGGTATGTGCAGCATCTTGTACATGCTCATCATTTTTCTTGTATTTTTCTTCTCATAATTTTTACGTTTATATCTGATGCAGTCTTTGCAGAAGTTGAATCATCCCCACATTGTGAGACTTAAGGAGGTTGTTAGGGAGAACAACGAGCTGTTTTTCATCTTTGAATACATGGTATGTATCAATGGTCATCTTCGCAGCACTCATGTTTGACTATTTTGATAGGGTTTGATGGGTGGAATAATCATGTCCCATTGTCATGGTGTTAAGCCCAACGGTTTCCTTACGAGTGGTATGTTTATATGGTGTTGATGGGTGAATCAGGAGTTTAACTTGTATCAAGTCATGAAAGATCACGACAAACCTTTATCGGAATCAAAAATAAGGAGCTGGTGTTTCCAGATATTCCAAGCATTGGAGTACATGCATAGGAATGGGTATTTTCACCGAGATTTGAAGCCAGGTGATTCCCTTCAGGACAAGGGTTTTTACGCGGTTTGTAAATGTGGAGGTTATGGAGATTACACTGGTGCACTGTTGTGCAAATTTCTGACCCCCTTATATGTGTTTTTTGGCTGTTAAACTTCAGAAAACCTGCTGGTTACAGGGGACCTGATCAAAGTTGCGGATTTTGGACTGGCTCGGGAAGTTGACTCCAAGCCACCATACACTGACTATGTTTCCACTAGATGGTAACCCATATATGAATGTGTATATGGTAGGGGTTTGTTTTTAGATTGACTTTCATTTACCATTCTATATTACTGGTGTTGACATTTTTTAAGGTATCGGGCACCCGAAATATTACTCCAGGCACGTTCCTATGGTCCTGCCATTGGTACTCTTTGAGTCCTGACCCTGTGATTGGAATCTTCTGATTGTTTTGCTGGTTTTTTACAACCAAAGTTGGACAAGTTTGTGGTTAACACTAATACTGTGCAGACATGTGGGCAATGGGAGCAATAATGGCAGAGCTTTTCAATCTTCGACCTCTTTTTCCTGGGGAAAGGTTGCATCACCTGCTCTTCTTCTAGCAAACTCGAGTATTTTTTAGTTTGATAGATGCATTCTGCATAGGGAAACTTAAAATTAGAGCCTGATATAGTGGCTAGTTTTTCAGTGAGCTGGATCAAATTTTCAAAATTTGCAGTGTGATTGGTACACCAAATCACCAGACATGGCCTCAAGGCATGGAACTCGCTGCTTCCATGAACTTTCGATTCCCCCAGGTTTGGTCTTGGGCATTTTACATACAAGCATGTATGAGCATCAATGACAGATGGGATCACATCGTATCAACTTATAGAGTGTGTTATTGATATTGATTTAGCAGTGCAGATTTAATGGTAGCTTCCATGTTAATGCAGTTTTCCACAAGTGATATATCTACGCTGATACCGACTGCAAGTTTGGATGCAATTGACCTTATACTGGTATTCTTGCGTTGTGCTTTTAAAAAAAGGTTCATGCTGTCCCTTGATTATTGCTTTTCACAAGATCATAACAACCCTTGTTGCCATGTGTTAACAGTGCGGTTGGTGAGACCGATGTAAGATAGTTGTCCTAGGCTGTATTGATTGTTTTGCACTCATATTGCTTTGTTTGCAGGCCTTGTGCACGTGGGATCCAGAGAGAAGACCCACTGCAGCTAAGGTCCTCCAGCATCCCTTTTTCAAGGTTTGGTCTGTTACTCTTTTTATGGCTTACGGGTTACCATCATTCGCCTTCTTTTAATATCATCGCAATGCTGCTCTCTTGGAAGCAGTAGCAACGTAGTTGTGCTCTTGCATTTAGGAGTCCAGAAAAAAATTGAAAGCAGAAAGAAAAATGTAAAAAGAGTAGAGATTGAGGCGCTTTAGTGATGAATCCCCACCCCTTTAAATGGGGGAACTTACCTGCCTGTCCCTCATTCCCAAAATGCAAAAAGAGTAGAGACTAAGGCTCTTCAGAGACATAATCCCCACCCCTTAACAGGGGAGTTCTTACAAGGCTAGCCCTTAAAAAGGGGGGAAAGGGAAAGGAGGGTGGGGGGTGGCTTTATGGAAGGGCTTAAGATAATTCGAAGATCAAGCACTGTATTGATTAACAACATAATCAACTGCATTTAAAAGAGTGTAGGGAGAGAGGAGCGGACTTGCTGCACTGAAACTGTTGGGGCTGAAGATTTCCCTTGCTTACTATGTTGTGTCCAAGAAGATGACTTCATTGTACAATATAATATAGGCTTCTAGTCAAGTCCGCATATCATGAATTGGCTACCACATAATTTTCAGGATTCTACATTATATACAGGCTACACCAATGGATTACTATATTTGGATTTTGCTTAATTACTCACAAGAGAAGTCCAGCCTTATGCCATCAGCGCTGAAAGCTTAATGGACTAATCAAGAGATCTATTTAGATTAGTCTTTTGAGGTTTAGGTCACGATGTCATGAGTGGGATTTCCTATGCTCTAGATAATGGTCCTAGCTTTTTAACTAGTAGTAATACATGTCATCATATTGCGGATGAACTTAGAAGGTGATATGTTTTTTTTTTTAAACGATTATGCTACAGGTGCAAAGTCATGACTCGGTGTTCATGTCTACGAGGATATATCCACGTATCAAATCATGCCATGCTGATAAATCTTGTGAGTACATATCGTTTTCTGCTTGGAATGCCTGTAACGGTATGATGCTGTATGTATATCATTCCATGGAACAATAATAGAGCCGATGCTACACCAGGTGTAGACCAGGAGCCGAACACAGAGTTGTCTGTTGGCTGGACTGCTCCCAAAAAACGATATCCGATATTGTCAGGTTTGCAGTAGACATGTTTTGAGATGTGAATATTTTTATGAATCAAATTTCTGGGTTGATGAAAGTTTAATCATCTGGTTTCATAGGGATAAAAAATGTTGGAAATACTGGAGGTATCAAGCAGGTAAGATGGTGGTGTTATGCCTGCATATTGTACCTTGCATGGAGTTTTTGGAGTCGTCCCTTTAGCTGTTTCCTGCGTCTGTGCATGTGTAATATTCTTGTTGCTAGATGACAAGAAGCTCATCTGCACTGCAATGCCCTCACGCTCAATCTGCTCATTTAAGCAGGGAAGTAAGAACTTAACAGTTACAAATGATGCTATTATTCAGTCTGAAGCGCATCAACCTGCAAATCTACAAGGTCTGTTGTCAGGGGGGAGATTGTTTTTTTGATAATGTGACTGGTGTTGTGTATTTTGCATGCTCATGCTTTCTCTTCTTTCTTTTTTCAGCTGTTGCACCGATTTCTCCACATATTATCCCACGAGCATTTCCTTCCGCTGTTCCCATGAAAGCTTCTTTGCCAGCTGCCTGCACTGCAAACAGGTATTGCATTCATAGTTACGTGTCAGTGTGAGTTGTTTCCATGCAGACTTCTAGAGAACACGGTATCTTTATCAACTGAATGACTGGTGGACATTGCTCTTCCTTGTAAACAGGCAGAAGATGCAGCCAGCAGTTGCAGTGACACCAACTGCCGTCACCTTTTCTACTTTGCAACCAACCATACAAGGTCTGTTTGGCCCCCCTGCAGGCTTACGTCACGGGCTTGCTCCTGCTGGCATCCACTGGCTTGATAACTATGTTAGTTCTGCGTGTTCAAACCATCACTGATAGCTCGACCATGTTTTTAGTTGTCTTGCATTGGCATATCTTGGTCCAGTTGTGTTACCTTGGGAGGAATTTGCTGAAACTGCATGATTTTAGGAACTATGTGAGTCTGTTCACTTAATTACATGTGTTGGATTTAAAATATGAGTGGGTATGAAATGCCATCTTTTTGAAGCTTTTGATGTCTACATATTATCGGATCTTACATGGGATCATGTGATGAAGCTTCCTTATGCATCTCAAAGCATATAGGCTCTAAATTTTTTGGGAGTATCCCTCCAAGAAATGTTGGAAATGATAGCTGTAAAGTCATGCACGTCTGACTTGGCCCCAATTATCCTGCATAGTTCTCTCTTCCAAAAATACCTCAACATTAGTATCTGACTAATCCCTTACCTATAAAGCTGAGCCTTCTCATTACTAGGTCTTTGCATGAATTGTGCCTTTCAGAAGGAACAAACCAAAGGTCTGAAGTTCACATGTGATTCTAGTGGAGATTAAGTGGCAAACAATAGTGGCTGAAGTAGTGAGTATGTCCTTTTGTGAGGTAGTGAGTATATCATCAAAAGGAAAACCCCAACAAGAGTTATCCAGCAATCAATGCAAATTGAGAAAGGAGTAGTTGAATTAACATAGCGATTATTTAGAAGGGATGATGAGGATTGACATATGAACTAGCTGGCAAATCATCAGAACAAAAAATGCGAGGAGTTCCCAAGAAATGGAAAAACGGAACAGTTGAAGAAAGTGCCACAAGTCCTAGTTCCAAGAAAAGCTTGAATGCTGCATTCAAATGTATATAAACATGGCCAAGTGCAAGCTTTGGAAGTGGCTAGATAGAAGGATGGGAAAAGCATCAGGGGAAAAATGTGTCTCAATAATATGGTGCAATATTACAATTTAGATTTTTGATATATTTCTAACCAGAGGCTGTGTTGAAACAATAGACCAAATTGTGAATCCATCATCAAAACAAAGTCATGATTTGAGGTTGTGCACACGTTCAACTTGGACGTGGATACTAATGAAACATTGATGATTGTGGAGAATGTGAAAGGAGACCTCTAGGTATGTTAGGTGAGTTGAGTTCAATAGAAATGGTTGATATCCAATTGTTAGTACGTGAGTGATTAAAATAGTTTCATTTTTCAAAGTGTGATTAGGTATTGTCTTTCTCTAACCGCCCCACTATCACTTTTTTGTTATACTTGTAGCTTTCCTCTTACTCACCATATCTTGGTATTTCAAATATGAAGTGCTAACAAAGGGCGTTTGTAAGCACAATAAATTACATAATTTGGTGCTCTTGTAGTATGTGTATAATAAAGATGGTTCCGAGTATTCGTCTTTTGTTTTGTGCTCATCTATGAATGGCTTTGTTGACATCCAATTTCTTTCTTTGGTTTAAGAACACATCATTCACACACTACAAATTAATTTTTCAGCTCAAAAGTTCACATGGAATTGACTCCTATTTTCAATAAAATAATACATCCATCAAATACTACCATAAATGATTGTGTTGTTGGAAACATCATAGTTTTGGTGAAATAATACAACCATCAAATACTACTATGAATGATTGTTGTTGGAAACATGGCTAGGTCCAAGAGGGAGTGGGAGTGGAAAGATCAAGCCATGTGTGTGGAAGCATAGACATGGATATGGAAGAGAGAGAGAGAGAGATGGAATAGGACTGAAGTGAGATTGCAAATGGACAAAATGATTGTATTATGAATTATAGTACTCATACCATGTACCATGTATTTATAGGCACTAAGGCCTTTATCTTTTGCCCTAACCCTTAATAAGAGGCACTCACACCTAAGAGGATGTTCACACCAAAACAACCTAGACACAACCCACACCACAGGCTTTGATAATTCCAACACCTCCCCTTGAAGCGAAGGTGGTGAGACGTGAACGCTAAAAAAGCACCCAACCTCCAACTCCATTACATCATTGCAAAGAGGCGACCTAGCCATGCGCACCTCCCCTGCACCTTATGATAGAAGTTGAGATTATTTCTTAGTCACTACTCTTGACTCCTAACTTAAGGTGATAGAAGTTGAGATTATTTCTTAGTCACTACTCTTGACTCCTAATTGGGAGAAAAATACAACTTTGACATTTATAACATCAAGGCATTGCACATCCAAAATTTTAGATTTTGGGGGACAACCTAGGCAGAGAACTCTTGACTCAACATAAAATAGAAAATAGATTAAAAGCTAGGGAAGAACCCCCCCTCAAACGTATATTGGTGAAGATTCTTTGTCGGCGATGTTTTCATGCAATGGATGCATGGGTCATCCTTTTAGGCTCATGGGCTAGAGTAGAGGAACCAAAGTTGGATGTGTTCGTCAAGGAAGTGAGTGTCCATGCTGAACACATATGCCTTGAGACAAGTACCAATGTTGAATCCAGAAGATCCCATGGCTTCATAGGAGGTAGTCTTTGTGGTGGTCTTAGCATCATGAGTTGAAGCACATGTTTGTGCGGCATGTGCTTTTTGCTTGAAGAAAGCAAACCATTGAAAAAGCTTATGATCCATTAAACTTCTTATTAGTAGAGAACCATTGGAATGATGTTGATGAAGTATGCTTCCATGCTTCAGAACACTACAGAAGACCTTTGATGAATGGCCTGATAAAGCTATAGGTTCATGTAATCTTGTGGATCATAGAAGAGGGTCCTCTTGATGAAGAAATGCTGAATGTATGCTGGTTACAACACATGATTTTTCTTTTAAAAAAAGGCTGATTGTATGGGCTATTATTGCATGGTAATCTTCATGAGATAAAATGCTAATTATGGAGTGGTCACAACATATGAAAAACACCATATGATGAGATTATATAAGCAAGCATATATAAGGCAACTACATGAGCATAATAAGGTGGTTGCATGGGCTGATAGGTGGCTAAGAAGAGGTGGCTATATGGGTGAGAAAACATAGCGTATAAGGTGGCTGTACGGGCTACGTGTGAGCATCACTTCGAAAAACCCATGGAAGATAGATGTGTGAGCTTCTACATGAGGAAATAAATGCAACTCGTGAAGGCTTGTCAGAGCCGACAAAGAAAACAAATAGAAAGGGGTGCTACATGATGGCAACCAGAGAGAAGCTAAAACATAGCAACCAGAGAGAAGCTAAAACACAAGTGTATAGGACATCATATGTGGATACTAGGTCCTAAAAACGCAGCAAGACATCATATGGCAAGTAATAGGTCCTAAAAATGCAGCAGGGAAGAAGGTGAAGCATCGCAATGGAATGGAGCCTAGCTTTGATACCAGAGGGAGTGAGAGTGGAAGGAGAGGTGGAGAGATGAAGCCATGTTGTGTGGAAGCATAGACATGGATATACGAGAGAGAGAGAGAGAGAGAGAGAGAGAGAGAGAGAGAGAGAGAGAGAGAGAGAGAGAGAGAGAGAGAGAGAGATGTAATAGAACTCAAGTGGAAGGAGAGGTGGAGAGATGAAGCCATGGTGTGTGGAAGCATAGACATGGATATACGAGAGAGAGAGAGAGAGAGAGAGAGAGAGAGAGAGAGAGAGAGAGAGATGTAATAGAACTGAAGTGAGAGAGATTGCACATGAACACAATGATTATTATTAATGATAATATTCACACCAAGTACGATTTATTTATAGGCACTAAGACGTTTATCTTTTGACCTAACCCTTAATAATGGGCCTTCATACTACCAAAGAGGATGTTCCACCTCAAATTCATAAGATCGTTTGCAAATGCATGCCCCAATGCACCAACATAGATTCTCGCAACTATATCATATTTCAATTAACCAACATTAATTTTAAAATTGTTAGTAAGAAGTAGGAGAACTTGTGCATGCATGCACGCACGCACGCGTGTGCGCGCGCGCGCACACACACACACACACACAAGCTTTTCATGACCATTCAAGGTCAAATAGTTGATATGCA
Source organism: Cibotium barometz (assembly GCF_041138505.1). Taxonomy (NCBI): domain Eukaryota; kingdom Viridiplantae; phylum Streptophyta; class Polypodiopsida; order Cyatheales; family Cibotiaceae; genus Cibotium; species Cibotium barometz. The sequence continues at coordinate 25,837,548 of NC_141107.1, read as the reverse complement.
TTATCTTCGTATTTTTAAGGTCATCCATTTAAAAATACTACTATTGTCTAGTGTGTCTTTACAACATATTAAAGTCCAAAAAGGTACAAAAATTAATCTCTCTTAATATAAAACTTTTCAGCCTGGCCTTTTGAATTGAAAGGAATATGTGGGAAGATATTTCACAACCTCTTGTCTTTAAAAAATTCTTCTCTATGCAACTCTTGTTTTTGAACTCTCATATTGGTACATTTTTGAAGGAATAGAGGGTTGATAAATCATGTTTTTAATTGAATCTCAAAAAGATGAATGCACCAAGAAAAGAACAATTTTATAAAATCTCAGTACTTAGAAAACTATATGTGGAATAGATCCTAAAAAGTGTTAATTAAGTTTGTGAGACGCACTCCATGCAAAGTTGAAGAATGGAATCACTAGCACATTTGTCATGGCTTGTCAGCACCTCCAACATTTGTTATATTCAACATGAACACAATGGGTGACCATTTAAGTCCATTAATTTACATAACATATGAAAAAATTGCCTAAATTGGTAACTTACATAAAGTAACACTAGCCTAGTCAAGTGTATTTTTTCATGTGCCTCTTTGTTTAGGGTTGGAGATAGGTAGCATTTCTTTGTTTGGAGTTGGAGATAGGTAACATTTCTTCAATTACGTTGTCCTTCACATATGGAAAGTAATTTTAGATGTTCAAACTAACTTATCTTAGTCCTCTCTCTCTCTCTGTCTCTCCTCATGCACACACACACACACACATCAATGATAATACTAAAGAAATAATAAAAATAAGGATTATCAATTACTGTACCATACATGGTGTAGTTTCTTGCATTTGTTGAAGTTGCTTTGCAACGTATACTTTCATTTTATCCAATTCTTCTCTTTGTTTTTATAACTCCATGCACTCTTGCATTTGTTGAAGTGGCTTTGCAATGTATACTTTCATTTTCTCCAATTCTTCTCTTTGTTTTTGTAGTTCCATACACTCTTATTGATTCCTTTGAATAATATCTTCTATGTTCTTTTTGGAAGTTGAATGTATGTTCTTATAAGTGTTGACTTTATACAAGAGAGACAATATGGTGGTTTATCTAGAAAGGATATGCATGATGGTAGTTTTTATCTATATGCATAAAGCTACAACTACTCTTGGGTATTGATGACAGGAATGGGTATGCCATAGCATGTAGTCTATGCTATGCATGATGGAGTTAATAATCTGAATGTTTGTGAGTAGACTCTCACGGAGTCAATATCATACTTTGGTTTTTGTCCAGTGTGGGAATCAACATGAAATTTCTAGAGGCATATTCATGTTCCATGTCTTACTTTAGCTTATAGAATTCAAAGGATAATTTCTATGAAGCTTTGGTTTGAGTAATTGTAGTTTAGCAAGGAAAGAAAGGCTTATGTTGAAGATAAATATTGAGGCAAAACCTTGCAAGGAATGAAGAAAACAAATATAATTTTATTGTAATGAATTTCCTATAATTTTTATTGGAGATTTTAGTTATCTTTGTATTAGTCACATGTTGTCGATCATAGGAGAAGCCATTGATATGTTAAAGGACATTGTTTTATTAGTAAAAAAGGCTTAGAGGAAGCTCATGGAATGCATCAACGAATTCTACAATCAAAGGAGATAGATTCTTGGAGTTTTTCAAAGGAGGGGTAACGTAGGCCTAACTTGGTTGAATTGCTATCCCCTCGAGTTCTAGTGTAATGAAGCTCAATTTTTGGCAATCTATTAAGAGGTTATTACCTTGGTAAATTTTACATTGATGATTGTATGTACATGGCTTCTTCCAAGCTCACCCACTCTTCTACAAAGCTCTCTTGAGCACTGTTATAACCACTCCATAGGTTAACATGATTTCGCCTGCCCGACCTACCCGTAAGGCACTTTGCCATCTTACTTGAATGAGAATTAATTCTTTGTAAGATGGTGTTGGAACATATAAAGTGGCCTTACCTTGTGCTTGATGTCAAATATGGAAAGTCTACGGGTGCTGTGTACATACTTGCTTAAGACTAGTAATAGAGGATGGACGATTTTTAAGTTTGGTTAGCCTAGTGTGAAAACTAGTCACTTGTATATAAGTCATTTTTACAATAAGAAATAAAACATCATTCCCTTGTAATAGAATACTTGCTTAAGACTAGTAATAGAGGCTAGACCATTTATATGTTTAGCCAGCCCAGTGTGAAAACTAGTCATTTTTTACAATGAGCAATACATCATCATTCCCTTTTGCAATAGAATACTTGTGAGCTTCCCTTCTTGCTTGATTTCTTGTGCTCTATTGACTCTTGCATGCTTGTTGGATATGATTGTTTATAGGTTTCCCTCTTGTACTTCTTCTTCCTTTGACTTTTGTGAGAGAGAACCATTACGAAGACAGATCTCGATTTGCCTCCATCTAGGTCAAGAGAGCTTTGTGAAGAGAGCTCTCCCTTCACCCATTGGCAAGGAGCATTCTAGTATAATAACCGAGTAAGGACAACAGACAAACTAGCATAATAACCGAGTAAGGACAACAGACAAACTAGCATACCACCCACATCGAGTTGTAATTGTGACTCTAAGGCAAGGCCCAACCACACATGCTTCAACAAAGATAAGGTAAGATCTTGACTTGAACATATTTATAGTGTCGTCAACAAAGGACTAGCCTAGGTCTTAGCTCCATTTATCCATCCATTTCAAGCTTTTGGGAAGGATCACCCAATATTGCCCAGTGTTGATTAAGACATCACACTCCAAAAAACATACAATTTTGGAGCCTCGAATGTGTTAGTTTTGATGTTTTTAAAGTTTATTTGCATTAGGGCATTCTATTTTCATCTCTTGGAAAGGGAAAACCCTAGTTTTTTGGTGATCTGCAACTTTGGAACCCAAAAGGCTAAGACTTCACTGCATTGAGCTAAGGAATAGCTTATCAATTGTGATTAGGAGTGGAATCCACTCTAAAAACATGAGCATTAAGCTCCATTAGGTGTGGATTAGAGTGGGATAATTAATTATGTTCATGTATTTCATAATTTCTTCATGGATTGTTTGAATTGGTAGCTTAGAAGCATGCAAATCCAATAAATAATAATAATAATAACACTGAATTACTTACATAACCATTGTTAACTAGATTAGGACCCTTATCACCTCTCATTAAGTCTAAAAAATATCAAAAAACTCAATAAACTAGTTCATGATCAACTAATGACAGATGCATTTCAACCTCGGGGCATGTTATGAAAATGGAAATTATTAAGAATATTGAAATGGGATGCCAAACCCAACTCTCAAGTTGGGAACATAAGCTCACAGTCCCGCAAAAAAGGACACGAGTCTGTAGATGTGAGCCTGCAGATGTGAACCTATAGATGTGAGCACATGAGCTTGTAGACATGAGTCCACATACATGAGTCTAGAGCTAGGTATATACCTAATACTATACCAACCCATTATATTTATCTTAAAGACTTATAAGGACTCGTAAGTACATACCTACTCATGTTCTTTAAGGATTTTCTTATCACAAAATCTATACACACCAACTAAAATTCCAAAGAAAATTTTTATCCTTTATAATTATTGGGACATTAAAGTATAATTAATTGCACACCAACTTTGTCATAGGCCTATTGCATAAAATTTCGTGCCCCAAGTAGGCCTATTTCATAAAAATAAAATACATAAGCCTAGTTCATATAAAAAAGGTGTGAGCCTCTAGATGTGAGCCTAAACACATGATGCTGTATTTGTGACCTTAGACACGTGAACCTATAGATGTAAGATTGGACACATGATCCTATAGTAGATGTGAGTTTAGACACGTGAACCTACAGACATGAGCCTGGAAATGTGAGTTTAGAGATGTGAACCTAGAGACGTGAGTCTAACAACAAAAAAGAGAGTTAAAAAAACCAAAAAAAATAAAACATTAGGAGAAATATGGACTCTCCATTTTGCCCCTTAAGGAGTGAATAAAAAAAGATTGGCCTGACCAATGAGAGAGCTGGGATTCTAGATCCATGTAACATGGATCTTTTTGTCATATCATTGCCCAAATCTCTTAAGACAATAAAATAATAGAGCCCATATCTTTAAAAAATAGAGAAATGTCAGATTTCATGTCATAAACTATTCTTTCATGTCAGATGTACCTTGTGGTCAGCACATGGAAGTTTGAAAACCGAATTTCATTTTTTTCCATTTTTTATGTTTAACTTTTTACTTTCCCTCCTTTTGCATTTCACTACCTTTTCATTTCCCCCATTTTTTTGACGGAATTCAATTTCGCTATATCTTCTGCAACTTTGGTTCTTTCTTCATGAAAATTTACAGGTATGTTGTTCTCCACCATAGCTCTCTCCTCCGAAAATTTAATCTCATTTGGACAAAACGTCTGTGAGTTATGCCCATTTTCTCACATGAACTTTCTCTTCTCTGCACCACAGATAGCTATCTTGATGTGAAGTGGCATCAATTTCTTATGAGTAATTATCATACGTTTAGGGTTTATTTATGAGTAATTATCTTGATGTGAAGTGGCATCAAATTCTTATGAGTAATTATCATACATTTAGGGTTTGTTTATGTTTTGTCTTGATGTGAGTAATGATCATAGGTTTAGGATTTGTTTATGTTTTGTCTTGATGTGTTGCTATTTATTTTCACAGAAGCAAGGTTGTGAGCAACAAGGTTGTGTAAATCAAAGCAGTATGTTGCTCTTTATTTCTTGTTGTTTTAATCTTTATTTGTTGCTTACAATCTTCTTTGCACAGTAATGATTTGAAGTGGCATAAACCACAGTAATGATTTGAAGTGGCATAAACCATAGTAATGATCATAGGTTTAGGATTTGTTTATGTTTTGTCTTGATGTGTTGTTGTTTATTTTCACTGGAGCAACAAGGTTGTGAGCAGTAAGTTGCTGTTTATTTCTTGTTGTTTTAATCTTTATTTGTTGATTACAATCTTCTTTGCACAGTAATTATTTTAAGTGGCATCAAATATAACAGTAATGATCATAGGTTTAGGGTTTGTCTATGTTTAGTCTTGATGATCATAGGTTTAGGGTTTGTTAATGTTTTATCTTGATGTGTTTATGTTTATTTTCATAGGAGCAACAAGGTTGTGTAAATCAAAGCAGTAAGTTGCTGTTTATTTCTTGTTGTTTTAATCTTTATTTGTTGCTTACAATCTAACATATATATTTATTAATCATGCAGTCTAGCTTTATTAATTTAGATGTCTTCAAGGAGGAGGAGTATTAGTAATATTCACACAGTGGAGGTGTTTAACAAGAGTGATGATGAAGGTAACCGGATCCCTGATCAGTAGAGTAAGTTAAATTAGATTTTAATGTGACCAAGTACTCGTGGGGGCAATTTCAAGATCAAGGTCAAAGATGTCATAGACCCCAACAAGCAATGGAAAGGTAGAATCATAGAGTTCAGGAGACGCACAAATGGTATGAGTACAATAATGAAGGCTTTCATTCAACATGTTTATATGCACAAATAGATTCGAGTGCATCATGATAACTTCAGTGAAAGATACAAGCCTAACAGTAAGTTTATATCTTTGCGCTTTGTATTCTTGTGCTTTGAGTTCATGGTTATTAGATAGAGTTTTAATACAAGGATGTTTGTTGCTTGCAGCTTTATATCCATCCACTCTCAATGAATGGCAAAATGTAGAATGTGTTGAGTTCATGGTTATTAGATAGAGTTTTAATACAAGCATGTTTGTTGCTTGCAGCTTTATATCCATCCACTCTGCATGAATGGAAAAATGTAGAATGTTTTAGTGGAAAGCTAAATGTTTTACATGCAGAGATAGGTACATTAATCTATGACAACAAGAGTGCAAGCGAACTGGCATCTCAGAATGTTTACTTTTATGATTCAGTGTATGATGTGGAGAAACATAGTTTGAAGTATATTCCACTACCACCGTTGTCTAGCCAAGAATGGTATAATCCTAGCTTAGACATGTCAGAAGCATGTAGGGTAAAGATAAAAATTGATGTTCATGCTGCCATGAAACCATCCACAGGCTCTAGAGATGTGTATCTAAGTTGGTTTATACCATTTGGTTTGTTTGCACATTTGTTTGGATCCTGTGAAGTAGTTAAGAAAACTAAGATTACTTATCTATGCAAGTGCCCATCTGAGGATTGGATGACTCAGTTACTGGGTGAGTCATGGAATCTCAAAAGAACTCACCACCACGATGATATCATTGAGTGTAGAATCCTCCCTTTTAGCGATAATGTAGAGAGTCATTGGCCCCTTAGTTTTCTGAGGCAGGAAATCCAACTTATGTCTAATAATCCCCCTTGTAATTTCTATTTTAAGTTAGATGGTAGGAAGGTTGGGAGTCGAAGTGAACATTGCAAAACATGCAAGTAGTGTGTCGCTCCACACATCCTTTGGATTGTGGAGTCAATGTAATTCTTATTCTTCCAAGTGAATATAAGAAGTTGTTTCTCTAAAAGTGTTGTAAATTTAATTTTTCTTCATTTTCCTAAAGTGTTGTGGTTTTTTAAGTCTAGTGTGTTTCATACCCTTTAATATGTAAGAAAATAATGATAAGTATAAGTAAGTACAAACATAAATATAAATATAAGTATATATTTAAGTACAAATAATAATATAATTAATTATGCTAGAAATATAATTATGTTTTTATGATTTGTTATATTTTAATGAAGTGTCATTAATTTTTAACTCTATAGATATAAGTTTAAAAATAAATATAACTTTAAGTATATATTTAAGTGCAAATAATAATATAAGTAACTATGTAAATAATATATAATAATAATAATAATAATGTAATGTAATGTGAAATAGAAGTATGATTTATTATTTATTATATTTTAATGAAATGTCCTTTATTTACTAGAGTATAAACATAAGGTATAAAAATAAATATAAGTTTATAGATATTTGTAAGTAATATAATAAACACAAGTATAAATTTATTATAAATATTATAAATTTAAGTGTAAGTATAAATATGAGTATAAGTTATAGATCAAACTCATTTATACTATCTATTCTCTAGCTCTCCCTTTGTGTGCTAGCTCTCCCCACTACCCATCACTCATAGCCACCTCCCCTACTTTCACTGCGTGGATTAGCAACAATCGCTATGCTCACCTTGGGGACCAGATCTACCCTAGGTTTTGCAAGAGTTTAGATCTTGAGGCTGTCATCTCCACCTTAGACCCAAACTCCACCTTGCTAGCTGCATTTTGCGATGCAATCGACAACTTCACCTACTCTATCCCAAATTACACCTTGAGTTGGATTCCTTTGGAGTTCCTCTTCAACATGAAGAGTGGATCCAACGACAAGAAGATGGTGAACAGAGCTCTAGCTCATGTCGGACAAGATTTCCGCACTACCGCTGTCCCAACCTCCTATGAAGAGCACATCCCACTCAATCTCATTAAGCGGGATATTGCTTTTGCTATTTACATCTTGAACTCTGATGTTCAAGAGCCAGAGGATGATGACATCTAGGATCTCCCTCTAGTGGAATACATAGACACAGAGCCATAGGAGACCACTTTAGACCCTGTCTCATTGAGGCCGCAGAGAGCTCTCGTATGGCGCTTGCATCCATCCAGCCTGATGAAACCCAAAGTCACGACCCACCACTAGCTTCATTGAGTGTCATCACCATCGAAGGGGTGGAGTACCTCCTCATGCATGATGTGTTGGAGCTCTTGGACTTGAGGGAGGAGGAACTATATAGTATACTTATGTGAGATGCCAGCGATGATTTCTTGGACTTTAATTACCAACAAGAAGCCCTACCACATGTTGATGAGGTAGGGTGATGAAAGTAGTGTAGATGATATCTCTGCTATCATTGCTGTCTAGAAGCAAATTGAGGATGCAGCTCCTTAATATGAGATCTCAGATGAAGAGTTTGAGCGCTTGTTTTGCAGAATGAACTCTTTGGACCTCAACCATAACATGCGACATCTGTGGTCTAGCCGGACGATGCAGACCCATTCCAGGAGCAGATCTGGAGGCACCCTTGCCCCAGAAGGAGCTTGACGAAGAAGAAAAGGTATCTCCTTTTACCAATTGCTCCCACACGTATGATCCTATGCCCATCATCAGAGGTTGGGAAGTGCACTGTCCGAAGGCTCGCGTCGTGTGGGAAGCCTTGAATCTATAAAAATCAGGGCTTTCCACATGAGTCTTTGGATAGTGCACTTCCTAGCCTCTGATGGGCATGGGATCATACATGTGGGGGGCTCTACATGCCCTATAGGCCCTAAATATCAAATTTGGGGCCATTCTTAAAAAAAAATCATCCTCTCCCATGCATTGCATGATCGATATGCTGACATCAATTTTATTGGTTTGCAGGAAATTGTGTATCTTGATGAATTTGCATTGAGGCAGAGTGGAAGATCTGGGGGCCAAGGAAGGGTTCAGGACTCTGCACTCAAGGAGTACATTAGCAAAAACTTGCCAATGATGTGAAAGTCTTCCACAAGACTTGCTCTCCGAGAGGTATACAGAGAACTTTTTGAAGATTAAAGCACTTACAAAAAAAGGGTGCTGCATTCAAACTTATTCCAACTAAATCAAGTTTGGAAAAAGTTGTTCTACTTTGACGCTCAAAGTTACTTTACTTGTTCTTGACTCAAAGGCCAGGGCCTTTACATTATGTGGTGGCCCGTGGCATTGCAGGGATACAGGATTCCACCATCATCAGAACAGATCTTGAATGGTTCCATGTTTTGATCAAGGCAGCTTCAGAGTCTGGAGAGCCTAGTAGTAAGAAGCCTAGAATATAGCTATGATGATTATATAACTTTCATGACTATGTTTTGAGATGACTATGTAATTTTTCTGTTATGAATGGAAATTTGGGTTGTAGAGTTTTTTTTGTTTAATACGTGTCTTGTAATATATTTTATTAGTTGACTCAAGCAAATAAATTCAAATTACACACGTAACTCAAACAAAAATTGTATCCATTCGAAGACGCATATAAATCAACAAATTATATAAGAGAATTTTTTTTAAAGATATACATCGAGCTTTACATAGCTTTTGAGAATTACATTCATGCGAGATATACAAAAATAAAACTAAAGATCCTAGCTCGGAGGATCTCTCCAACGTAGCATGCATCGCACACCAACTACATGTCCTTTTCACTGATGGTGACCCTCTTCGCATGGACAACTGCAAACACCGTGTCACCAAAAATGTCCACCAGGTACGCCTCCGCCGCAGCCTCCTAGAGTGCCTCCAAAGCTTTGCATGTCCACTGCGTAGTAGTGGGCTTGATGCTGTGTGAACCCAGAACCTTCTATCACGACGGTCTTGCAAATCCCACTACACGTGCGAGCCTTTGGACAAGGGCCCTACATGCCTTTGATAGGGATGATATTTTATCTAAGACATGTAAACTATATGATCTTTGCATGGAATAAATTTTAACCCATTCTGATCACTGCACACCATGCATCAATTTTTTCTAGGAAAATAAATATTATCGTATAAAATAGCACTTGCACATGCACATGCATTCTCATGATGTAAGCCACATGATCTATGCATAGAACAAATTTTAGCCCATTATGATCTATGCACACCATGCGTCAATTTTTCTCAAAAAATTTAAGAATATACACCTGCACATGCACAAATAAATTTTTCTCAAAAAATTTAAGAATATACACCTGCACATGCACAAATAAAAAAGCACCTACACATGCACAAATAAAAAAGCACCTACACATGCACTTGCACTTGCAAATTTTTTTCCACGAAAATATAAGAATATACACTGACATTAGAAATGAAGAATACTTAAAATATTCAAATCAACGGACAAGGAAACTCAAAATATCCAAATCCGGAACACAAAATGATACGAGCATTTACATAGCTCTTCAAACCATGTCTTGTTTATTATTGAATTCATCACTATTGTTATGAATCTACGAACAAGAGTGAGATCTGAGGGCTTGAGTGTGGTGGGTCAGGCATGGATGGCTAACAACTGACCATCATGCATGAGATCCACCAAGTAACTTTCAGCTGCATCTTGAAGAGCAAGCAACGCTTGGGCTGACCATCGCTCAACATTACATGCTTGATCTCTTGAAAAGTACTTGTAGTGATTTCCCCTTTGTAGATCTTGCAGTATTTCTCACACCAACCTTGAGAAAGACGCCTTGGGTATAATCAACTCAGGACTCTTCTGGAACCTCCTAATTTCATGAAGAGTGGCAGTGCCTGGTCTCCATCTTCTCTTCTTATGCGTAGGTGGATGAGCATTTCCAGCTGGAGCATCGGGAGCAGCTTTCCTAGCTTGAGCAACGGGAGGAGCTTGACCTTCTCATCATTGTCGGTGTGTCAGTACCATTCACTAGATCCAGATGAATGAACCGGTGTCTTGGAAGGCATCTTGTTTGCTCTTAGCTTAGTACGCAACATACTCACAACATACTCACAAGCTAGAAGGAATGGAGAGAAATGAAAGAAGTGCCTTTATTTATAAATGGAACTTACTATAAGTTATTGACACTTACTTTTAAAAAATATCAACACTATCAAAAAGTTATCCATGTTTACTTTAGTAAACACTTATTTTGAAAAAGTTATCCATGTTGACTTTAGCAAACATCTATTTCTTTAAAACATTGGATTGCTCCAATACTCTCATAAACATAAAATGTTATTTCATATTTACAATTCTATCAATATTTCCATTTGCTTCTACCAACTTTCTCTTGGGTTGTCAACCATTCTGCATGATGTTCTTTGGCCATGCTATTTTCATATCTTGCTTTCCTTACTTCATATATTGCCCTGCAAACAGCTTCTGTATCATTGGATTTGGACTTTATTAATTTGTCCTCATATCTTATCTCTATTCTCCTATACCACCATTGGAGTAATTGCCTCTCATAGGATTGGAATCATTGATTCCACCTCCATGTGTGCCATTGCTTTTTGGAATCCACCATCGAGCTTGCTAATGAGATCGCGCCATGCCTTGTGTTGGACCATATCACCAAACTTCCTTGTTCAGTAAAGTATGGACCACGAGCCTCAAGTATGTGCTGCATTCAAAAACACAAGATCCATAATTAAACTCAAAATATTACATTCACAAGTTAATTGTAAAAATGAAATGGAGACCACTCTGACCATATAGTGTGTAATGCAATTTGAAGTCCATGCCTCTGTCATTGAGTTATGAAAGTTTACAACCGCCTCTTTAAATGCATTGGCATCATCAGAATTGAATGTCATCTTTTGTAAAAGTGGTGCTAATTTATCAAGTGCAATCCACACATTTGCCTTTGCTATCCATGTCCATCCCCCATTGCTCCGATCAGGGACAGCCATGTGTAGTTTTTTCCATGCTTATACTTCTCTGGTTGTTTTACAAGTAACTTACCATCTTCATCTCATGGTGGAGATAAGAATTTCCTAGCCTTCGCTCCCCCAAAACACGGTTTGCATGGCAAATTTCTACTCTTTCTTGACTTTTTCTCATCCTTTTTTATTTCTACTTGGCCCCGGTGCAATCCAATATTAGATAAGACTTGTTCTACCTTCTTACATGTTACATCAGTATCTGAAGCAGTCTGTGCATCGCATCTTGTAGACTCTGTGTGCGCTTTTGCCGCACAGGTCGTAGCTGGGGACTTGCCGAACACCGTATGCGAGCCACGAATGGCTGCAAGCATACAACCAGGGAAGCAAGCTCAAACAGAATGCAAAAGGTGTGTCACTCACCACTCAACCACCGCCTTGAAGGATTCCCGCGTCGCAGTGAAGAAGGAGCCGCCGTCGCCGCTCTACCGCCTCTCCGCCCGCCGTGCCGCTACACAGTGCTCGATCGCTCTCTCACTCTCTCTCTCTCTCTCTCTCTCACACACGCAGGAGAAGGAAACCAAGGAGATAAGGCAAGAGCACTCTTGTATTCACAACACATGAGAATGAGGATTTTAGGGTTACATTTGACTCTTATAGGTGACTTGGCCGTTCACACTTGGGCGCCCATACATGGCCGGCCGATCCTAACCCTTATCCTACTGATATTCAAGGTGCGCCTCTCATCGGCGATCACCCAATCCCTTCATCCTTAACATATGGTGCCGACAAGCCCGGCCCATAACTCAGAATATTTAAATTAATGACGTAAAACATAGTACGTCTCAATGTCCGTCATAGGTTAACATGCCCCCCTTCCTGATGTAGATTCCGTCCTCGGAAGCTATGGTATGGTAAGCTCGATAGGGTTGTTGTGGTAGACCGTCTGCAAAACAGGGAAGTAGAGTGAAAGTATGCTGGAATTCAAAAGATATAAAGTGTATAAATTCAAGCACGTTAGACCACAATAGATGTTGCTATGAGAACTTAGTTTAAGGGGTCACATGAATGAGCTAGTGTAGCAAATTAACAGGAGTTTAAAATTATTGAAAGTAAATCAAGAGTTAGCAAGGGGTCAAAGGTTAATCAAGGTTTATAACTGGCCTAAGTCAAGGAAAATAACCAAGCTTAATAAATAACAGATGACCACACTGTGTCTACTCTAAGAACAAGTTAATACCACGAGCCTAGGGACACAAGAAACATCAGAGTTACAGGAGCCTTTTGCCTTCTTTTTTTTGCACTGACAATTTTTACACACAATGGCGACCTTCCTAAGGCAAAACTAACATCGATCCTGGTACCATGTTTAACACAAAGCATTCTCCAAGAATCTATTAGTTCACCTTAGGCAAGGCTACCCCCTACCAACCAAGGCATCGGTCTGGAGTAGAATACTCCTCGCCTACCAAGTATCAATAAGGCGATAGGCCAACATTAAAGCACATCATAGACTTGTATTGCCATTTATTTTAGGCTTTTTTTTTAAAATTTATTTCTTTTGATCTTCGCTCCTGAACTATAATTTGTCTTGCATCCTTTCGACAAAGGGGTAAAAGCTATGTCCTAGAGGTCAACACACACATAGCCAGGTGTTAAACATTAAGATGGTTTGATCCTAGACCTAAGACAATCGTATTCCAAGGTTAACTAAAGACTGCATGCATTCTCAAGAATATATCCAATAAGGTTAAACTCATTAATGATTCACATTAGCACGTCAAGCAACTTAAAAAACTAGTACATTGACAATTTCCATGTGGTCATGCATTATAGTTCATGCAATTATAGTTCATGCAATTATAGTTCATGCAATTAATTGAACAGTAAAAAATTAAAGAGAGTGGGCATGGAAGAATTACACCTGAAATTGGAGCCTTGATTTGACGAGACAGCTTGCAATTTGATGTAGATATATTTTGATGAACGTTGCGGCAGTCCCAGGACTTGAAAGCGAACCCTCCTCAAACTTTTTAACCTGTACAATCAACTAACAAGCACTATACCTCGAGAGGCACATCAGTGTGAAAAATTAAAGACTTGTTTAAGGAATCCAAACTAGAAAAAACTTGAAAACACTAACCTACCTACCAGCCACCACACTACTACTGAGGATACGGTAAGAGGATGTTGTAGAGTCCTGGCTCTAGCCCTAAGGCTAAGCCTCTATCCGCATCATCCAAATAAATAAAGTCAACCTCAGTAGTGCCATGAGTTTCATCCGTCCATTCATCATTGTCAGATATTTCCTTTTCAATTTCCCATCCACATAAACTCATCAAGAATGTAACCATGCGAGGATAGTCATCTTGTGGAAAAGGAAAGCATTGGGCTATCGGGGATATTTCCTCTACGGAGTAGGGGTCAGTCATGGTCAATAGGCAAATTAGCCATTCTAATTCCTTAACATTTTCCTCTCTGGCTAGTACATCTATATGATCCCATTCAGTTTCAATTACAGGATAGCACATGTGAAATATCTGAGAAAGGTACAGATGATACCTCTCACCAAAGGTGGGAGTGGATGAAGTGTATGATGATCGTGCATCTGCCATATTTGCAAACACAGATATAGCATCAGTGGGTTTGTGACAGGTCAATCTAGTTCTTGATTGTATACGGATATTTTTCCTCTTTTTGTGCTCTTGCTCTTTTTACTATTTTTTGTTTTTCTTTTCTTTGTTTTTTTTTAAAAAAATGTATGAAGCTATATATATACATCCCCTTGAATTTGGCAATTACATGGTCAGGGGAGAAGGTTAAGGAGGAAGCATTAGAATGTCGAGCGTGAGTACATGCTCCCCCTTTCCTTGGGTAGAGCATATTATTTGCAATGATGTTGTAGCCTCTTGGAACCAATTTGTCCAGCGGGTCATAGGTTGTGATGTGGGTAGATAGCTTTTTATGACCCCTGTGGCCACATCCAATTGTAGAGATGGTAGTGTACGCTCCCATTGACGAATGGAGGAAATGGTTTCCGACGATACTATTACAAGGGGAGACATAGACTCATCGGTTTTTTGTTGGGTGTTGACAAGAGTAGGTGTAGAGCATGTAGAAACTTCTATATGAGTGTGCGCCTGGCATGAGGAGCTAGAAGCTTCATGTGGCTCCCCCCTTCCTGAGCTAGGTGGTAATGATCTATATCGTTTGGGAATCCAAACTAACTCTGGAAGAAGTGGTGCGGAGCACTCTGTTACCTTTCCCTTACCACGGTCTTGAATTTGCATTGGGGTGGTTGGTTTGCAAGGTTTTACAGTTGATGTAGAGGGATTCAGCTTATGTTTAGGGACCCAAATCTGGTCATTCCCCTCGTAGTACCCTTGGGCTACTAATAATTTTTTAGGAATCTATCGCGATGTTACATTGCCTTTTTTTGGGTGGTTAGCTGCTTTCCTTTTACGAGGCTTCTTGGTGGCTGAACGAGATTGAGCAGGGGAAGTAGCTGTTAACGAAGCTTTTGGGACCCATTTGTATATACTCTTTGGCATAGTAAGCAGAACCTTAGAGACCACCTTGTCTGTTTCCACTCTTGGCGTTGAAGCGTTAGAGGGGTGGCAAACAATCAAAGATGGTTTTGCCACTGGATTTTGTGATTTTTCATTATCTAACATTTTGTCCAGGGTTGATGGCTTAGGAGCGGGATTTTGAGCGGTCAGACCTAGTGTTGGTTCTTGCATTGTGACTCGTCTAGTTGCCCAATCGATATTGCACTTGGTGGCCATCATCCATTTGTGCCCTAAGTTTACAGTGCCTTCCATAGTACCAGCAGGCATAACCAAAAAGCTTTGAATTACGGTCCCCTTATCATAGGCAACCGGAGTGTGCAGAATTCCTGAGACAGGGGTTTTCTTCTTGTTGATACCTTGAACTTGGATAGCACTCTTGGATAAAGGTGGTTTTCCAAGTTGACACCACACGCCATATGATAGCAAATTGTGTTGCGCTCCTGTATCCAATAATGCATTATACAGCACCTCTCCGTAAGGACTCTGTAACTCAATTGGGTATCTTAGAGGTGGGTCAGATTCCAGTGAATCCTCGTCTGCCTCCTCGAAAAATGCTTGTGTAATCCCCAAGTTGGCTTCTCGTTTTGGCACCTAGCACATTGTTGACGTCGTTTTGGCTTCAACTCTCGCTTGTATTTTCTTAAGCTCAGCTTGTTCTTTAGCTACCTTCTTTTGATGGATTGCATATAACTCCTCTTGGCTTAGGGGGTCATAGTATCTTTTGAATTTACTCCCATTAAGGAATCCAATGGTTTCAACTCCGTCGAGAGTCTCCACTCTAATGGTACCTTGCGAGGTAATTTCACATACTCTATATGGTCCCTTACCAGCATATTTGAGCTTCTTCTTTTCGTTACGCACTCCATACATCAAGACTTTATCCCCAACCTTGATGTTCTTGTCCTTTAGGTGGCGATCAAACCATTTTTTCCTTCTATCCTTCTCCACAAGGGCATTGTACACAGCCAATTGTCTTTCTTCGTTTAGTCGCTCAAGGATATACAGTCGCTCTACTAAGGGATTACCATCCCATCCCTCTTGAGTAGCAACACGAAGACTAGGAATGACAAATTCCCACGGCATGACTGCTTCTTGGCCATATACCATTTTGAATGGTGTGCAATTAATAGCCACTTTGTACGCAGTACAATAGGCCCATAAAGCTGTCGTAAGCTTTAGATCCCAATCCGTGCGATGAGCTTCAACTGTCTTTGTCAAAACAGAGATTAAAGTCTTATTGGTACTCTCGGCTTGGCCATTCGCTTGCGGATAGTAAGGAGTAGATTTATGATGGGATATCATGAAATTTGTTGTGAGCTCCTTAATCACGTCATTTATAAAATGCTTCCCATTGTCGCTCACAAGTTCAAAAGGACAACCGAAATGTGTGATTATATTTTTAAAGAGGAACTTGGCTGTTGTCCTCGCATCTGCCTTACGTGTCGCTTTCGCTTCAGCCCATTTGGTCATATAGACAGTGGCCACAATAATATAGCGAGATTGTGTGTTTCGGGCCGCTGGGCTAGTTGGACCTACAAAGTCTAAACCCCACTTTTCAAATGGTTGGTTTACTTTGATTGGATGTAGGGGCATCTGATCTTTCCGTTGGGGTTTCTTGTATCGTTGGCATTCATCGCAACCCTTCACAAAGAGTGATGCATCTTGGAACATAGTGGGCCACCAATACCCTGATTGTAAGATCTTTCGCGCAGTTAAGTCTCCTGAGAAGTGACCACCGGCTACGCCCATATGTGCCTCTTGCAAAATGTATAGATACTCATCCTCTCGGGCACAACGCCTAAGAACGTCATCCTTTCCTCTTTTATAAAGAGTTCCGGCTATCAGGCAATAGGGTTTACATTCTTTGATTAGCTTTTGAGCTAGATCTTTATGAAGCTCCTTGGGTGGAAAGCCATTAACCAAAAAGTTAACAATCTTCTCACTCCATTCAGGCATTGTCTCCACCATGAACAGGGAAGTGTCCGGTAAGTCATCATCAACCCCCGTAGGAGCCTCACCATTAGGTATGCGAGACAAATGATCAGCCATAACATGTTTTTTGCCAGGTCTCACAACAACAGTGAAATCAAACTCAAGAAGAATCAATAGCCATCGTGTGATTCTTCCTATGGAGCATGGTTTGTTTACCAGATACAACAATGCTTGATGATCCACATAGAAAACAAACTTGGTGGCAAGGAGGTAATAACGAAATTTCCTTACTGCATATATCATTGCCAACCCTTCTCGCTCCGTAGTGGTGTAGTTCATCTCAGCATCGTTCAACTGGCGAGACTGGCAAAGCTAATGGGGTAGTCTAGCTTGTGTTCTCCAGGTTGAGTCAACACACACCCAATAGCAAAGTTTGATGCATCAATATGCACATGGAAGAGTAAATCCCAGTTAGGCATTCTCAAGATTGGAGCACTCGCCAAGGCCTTCTTTAATAGCTCATAGGCACGGTCACATTCTTCGGTCCAAATAAACTCGATGAGAAGCTTATACAATGGTCGAGCTATCTCGGCGAAGAAGAGAATAAACCTTCGATAATAACCAATGTGGCCCATAAAGCGTTGGACTCCCTTGTAGTTGGTGGGTGGTGGCAGTTCCAGAATGACCTTGATTTTACTCTCGTCCATGGAAATCCCATTTTTGGACACTATATGCCCTAAGATAACTCCGTGTTTAACCCAGAATTGGCATTTGAAAGGATTCAATGAGATGCGATATAATCTACACCTTTCAAATATTTTTCGTAAACACATCAAGTGCTCGTCCCAAGAGGAATGAACACAAAGATCATCTAAGAAAGCTTCACAGAAGTCCCTTAGATATTCCTTAAAGGCCGTGTTTATCAATCGTTGGAATGTTGCAGGTGCATTGGTCAAGCCAAAAGCCATGACGCGAAAGGCAAACACTCCAAACTCCGTGATAAATGCTGTTTTAGCTTGGTCCTCGACTGCAATTGTGATCTGATTGTAACCCGAGTACCCATCTAAAAAGCTATATGCCTCCTTGCCTGCCACTCTTTCAAGCACATGTTCAGAATACGGCAAGGGGTAATGATCCCTTCTGGTGGCTGCATTAACCTTTTTGAGATCAACGCACACTCTGAGTTTCCCATTCTTCTTTGGTACGATGACTATCGGAGAAACCCATTCTGAGTGCTCAATAGGGTATATGAATCCACATTTTACAAGCTTTTCAATTTCCTCTTGTACAATCTTTGCGTACTTCATTGGGTAGGGACGTTGCTGGACTAGTTTAGCAGTGCTAATCATTGGAATCGTGTGTTGCACCACCAAGGGTGGAACACCCTTCATATCATGATATGTCCAAGCAAATATGTCCTTGAATTCTTTAAGAAGCTTCGTAAGTGCAGCTTCTTCCACCTTGGTGAGGTCTTGAGCAATAAAAACTGGTTTAGACTCCTCACCCGGATCTGCTAAGTCTATCTCCTTAACTACCGCCGCGCAGGGCCATCGTAGACACCGCTACTCCCATTGGTAGGCGTTCGTTGGGCTTTTGTGTAGACCACTTTACGTTCCCTTGTGTGGTGAATGATTTGAAATGCTCGGGTGCGGGGTGTAAGTCTACTGGTTCTTGTTGTGCCATGCTTTTTTCTTTCAATTCCGCTTCCTTTTGTTGCTGAGCTAACTCTTGGTTTTGCCGCCTTCTTGCAGTACGACTTAGTTTCGGCTTCTCTTCGATTTATAATTGGGTGACGTCATGAGGTTGCGGAATACACCACATGACACTTTGGAGGTATTGTCCCCAATTATCTGCTAACTTCCGATGGGCGTCAATGGCTCCTACATAACTAAGCCATTCTGTAGTGGATCTTTCCTTGTTTATTGCAGTGCGTACATTAGCTCGATAGTGTTGGCGCTTGTGTCTCGTTTTCTTCTTACCAAGTTTTTGATTTTTGTTTCTATCAGATTCGGACTCACTTGGTCGATCTTCACTTGTGTCCCCCTCACTTTCGGATGAACTACAAGAGGTCACTGTCCTAGGCCTTGAGCACCTTGCTCCCACATTTGGGTGAATATTTGATTCATCCCCCCCATTAGGCTCAGAGTTAGTTTCTTCCTAAGATTCATACTCAGAGTTACATGGGTCAGAGTCTTCGCTACTTTCAGTGTCAGTGGAGTTTGCCACTTTCTCGCCGTCAGGAGTCAAGTGCATAACACCTATCATGTTTATTGGCACTAACGGTGGCATCTCTTGCCCCTCAGTAGGTGCTACACAACTTGTGCCTCTATTTTCCCATGTGTTTATGGTTGCCGCTAGGTGTACCCAATCCACGTTATCCGACTCAGTCATACCTGGTAGGACATCCATATAAGGAGAATCTTTCCCATCATCAGTCTCTTTTTTGCATGTATAGCAATACCTTAATGGGGCGGAGTGAATAGTGGTATCTGATCGATTAATCAATGATAACCTTGCTTCCTAAAGGATGTGCACGACCATTCTCAAGATCAACTCAAATGACAGAGTCCTGGAATTGTAGATAGACATGGTTTTTTGACCAGTCATGCACCATTTGTGCTTCCCTCATGAAAGGATGTCCTAAGATCATTTGATATGACATAGGATGCTTGGAGAAATCCATTACAATGAAGGTATGTCTTACCTTGTATCCCAGAACCTTGATCTTAAGGTCCCTTAACATTCCAATAGGTTTAGCAATAGTTCCATTGGCCATCTTAACCACTATATTTGTGACTTCGAGGTGAGGTCTCCCCATAGATTTCCAACAGTTTTTAGTCACAATGCTCACTCCAGCACCACCATCAAGGATTCCCTTTAGAGTTAATCCCTTGGTAGTAATGGGGAGGGTTGCATTAGATTCGTCACCTTCAAAGTACTGTCCCAACTTGTTAACAGGTATTTCAACGATCGAATCGTCATCTAGGTTGGGTTGTAGATCCCAATGTTCTCCTTCATCTTGAAGCGTGTCAGGTCTATCCATATTTGGAAATTGTGGTAGCCCCGCCTTTAGTTCTCCATTGAGAAATGCCCGAAGAGCTAAGAATAGCTCAGGATCTCCATATAATTTGGATATGATCGTGGTTCTGATCTCAGAGGACATGAAATCCATTAGCTTGGACACATTCAACGGTACTTTTCGAGATATCGCCCCTTGACTAGGGACTGCTGGTGAAGATGGAATTACTTCCTCTTCGATGGGGTCAGGCATTCCCTCACTAAACATTCTTTCAAGCAAAAAGGGTGTTTACCCACTTCCTGATATCCTATCCTCACTTTCTTCTTGAATGATACTAGGTATAGCTAACAGTTTATGGTTCCGGTGAGGCTGAACTTGCGTAGGAAACACTGTGTCTGGAATTTTGATTTTTCTTGGGTTTGGGCTCCAGTTCTCTTTGTGTTTCTTCCACCAAACCCCTTAAGTGTTGCACTTGTTCAATCTCCTCAACTGGGTTTGGGTAAGTTCCAATCTTTTTCTTGAGGGTTTTTGGCCCACGTGGCTTGTCTTGGGGAGTCTCAGTCAGTTTGGGTGGTCGAGAGGGCATTAACTGACTTGGTTGTGGGGCGGAGGAAGTTTCCTTTTGTTTCCCCTTATTTATGTATTCGCTTGATTCTCCTTCGTTGAGCTCCCGAGTGGGATCCTCCCTTAAGGTAGTGGCTTTGGTCCCCATGGTTTCTATTGAATCAGAATCATCCTCAGGATCATTCATATACACGGGGTCGTCTCCTGTCCCTATGTTGGTCTTTGAACTGGGCTTGGAGCAAACGCTGCGAGATCACCTAGGTGAGCAGGCATAGCTGGTGGAGACACTTCTGGGATAGCCTGGCTGATAGGAGTTGGCGTTGGTCTGAGTATGTTGGCAAATGATGTAGGATATGATATGTGACTAGGCCTAGCTCCTCTTGGATAAGGGTTGTGATAAGGCGGTCGTGGAGCATACGCCATTGGCATACTGAGAGGCGTAGGAGCTACATGAGCATGAGTAGCGATAGGTACATATGGTTGATAGGCATTTGCACGCACTGTTGTATGTACTGTTCCACTAGGTAGCGGCGTCGTACTAACTACAGCGGTAACATGTGCACTTTCCGTTATGCTCATCATTGGGGTAGGCATTGCGGATTCCCTAATGGAAAGTTTAGCCAAGGTTGGAAAGCTAAAGTTATTGCTCGTGGGCTCAACCTGCATTGAGACTCTAGGCGAAACAACATACGAAGGGTCTATGGGACTCACCGAGGGAGTCTCCAATTGTGATAGGGTTGGTTGTTTGGCCTTGCCCATATCCAAAAACCTCATAGGGCCAGTGGAAACTAGGTTCACTCCCCTATTTTGCCTCTCAATTTGGATAATTCTATGAATAATCTCACATATCATTTGTTGTTGCTCTTCTAGATTAGTGGCGCTAGATGTAGATCGTAGGACTTCTAACCAACCCACATGGTATGTGTAACCCGTGTATAGGTCCGTTAGAGTCTCTGTGTGTAGATCATATTCCCAATTTTCATTGAGAAATATCCCATCCAGACTTGGTGTGCCAAACGGTTCTCTTGAAGTGGACGCAATGTCACTTCTTATGGGTTGGCTTCTAGGGACCTCTACTTTAGGAAGAGCATCGGAATGTGGTAGCTCAGTAGGGCCCTCATTAAACGAAGTGGGTAGAATATCCACATGGACACTCTTTGGGAGGGTAGGGTCCACATGAGATGTGAATGGCGAATCCACTACCCCTCCTTCTTCATTTACTTCGCTTGTCACATGCTCAGAGCGTGTAGCTCTACTAAAGGTCTCTATTAGACGACTAAACATGCTAGATCCGGGTTGTGGGGCCCACACTGGCATGTTTTGGCTTATCTCCTCAGGATTCTTGGTAGGGTGCCCTTCCATGGCTTCTGAGTCAGAGGACGAGTCACTATCCACTATTCGTGGATCTTGGGTTGCACTCCCTTTGGTTCCAGCCGAAGGCCAAGATACTAACGTGGAGGGATGGTGTGAGCCTGCGTAGACTGAAACGCTTTCTAGTGGCCCAGGCTCTAGCACCTGCCGACCAGAGCGTAGATGCATATGACGTGGGTACCCTACGGGCGTTGGTAACTACCCTTAAAGCCCACACAAGTGGTTTCTTGGGTATTTCGCACCCCGTTTTTACTTGTTTTTAGATTGTTTTTAACTCGTTTTTGACCCCCTTACTTACGGTCGAACTTGGACTAGGGCGTGTGATAGCTCGAAACGAGCGTATTGTTCAAAGGGTCCTAGCGTGCTTTACAGCACCGTATTTGCCTATCCAGAGCTCCTGTGGTCCTCAAAACAGTCCGTTTCCCTATGGGGGAAAGGGGTGAAAGCCTATTTGCTTGTGGAGAAAAGGGTGAGGGCTTTATCCCACATGATCACTTTACTCCTTGGGGGGTGGGCTACATATAGGGCACAACTTCCCATAAGCTCTCACTTGAAAGAAAGCTATGGAGGCTCACTCTCCTATATATATATATATCAAAAGACCGAGGCCGGGGTCGTGGGTCAATTGGGGTTTTTTTCTTTTCAAAATTTTTTTCTCCAAATAAAAAATCTTTCCTCTCCACACGTTTGGTTTTTTTCTTTTCAAAATAAAATTTAATTTTTTAATTTTTTAATTTTTTAATTTTTTAAAATTATTATTTTTAATTTTTAATTTTTGGAGATAAGTTTTCTAGGGTTTCTTTCTAGGTTTCAGCCTTGGCCGCGACGCAGTTCGCACACAGCACAGGTCTGGGGATTCAAAAATCTCCCCTCACACGCAGAAAACCAGATAACAGAACGCACGCCCACACGCAGAGCGAAAAAATAACAAAAGAAACAGAAATGCAGAAGACAACTTGTAGAAACAGATTGCAAAACACGGAAACACCTCAACAACAAACACACAGTCGCTTTCCTGCAGTGTAAACTAAACTTCACGCAGCAGCCTGAGCTGCAAACTGGAGCTTGTTGGTGCAGGGCAACTCCCCGACAGCAGCAGCGACGCCAAAAATGTGCGCTTTTGCCGCACAGGTCGTAGCTGGGGACTTGCCGAACACCGTATGCGAGCCACGAATGGCTGCAAGCATACAACCAGGGAAGCAAGCTCAAACAGAATGCAAAAGGTGTGTCACTCACCGCTCAACCGCCGCCTTGAAGGATTCCCGCGTCGCAGTGAAGAAGGAGCCGCCGTCGCTGCTCTACCACCTCTCCGCCGTCGTGCCGCTACACAGTGCTCGATCGCTCTCTCTCTCTCTCTCTCTCTCTCTCTCTCTCTCTCTCACGCAGGAGAAGGAAACCAAGGAGATAAGGCAAGAGCACTCTTGTATTCACAACACATGAGAATGAGGATTTTAGGGTTACATTTGACTCTTATAGGTGACTTGGCCGTTCACACTTGGGCGCCCATACATGGTCGGCTGATCCTAACCCTCTCACGCAGGAGAAGGAAACCAAGGAGATAAGGCAAGAGCACTCTTGTATTCACAACACATGAGAATGAGGATTTTAGGGTTACATTTGACTCTTATAGGTGACTTGGCCGTTCACACTTGGGCGCCCATACATGGCCGGCCGATCCTAACCCTTATCCTACTGATATTCAAGGTGCGCCTCTCATCGGCGATCACCCAATCCCTTCATCCTTAACATATGGTGCCGACAAGCCCGGCCCATGACTCAGAATATTTAAATTAATGACATAAAACATAGTACGTCTCAATGTCCGTCATAGGTTAACACTCTGATACTCTCTCTCCTTTTCACTTAGTGATTTTGTGAGCTCCTTAACCCTTGCATTCATGCCCATCATGGTGCACTGAACAGATGTGTAGACACTATGAGCTTGCATTGCTAGCCTCCTAGTGTATCCCAATAACCCTACATTACCTTCACACACATATTTAATGAAAGATGTAAGCCCACTAAATTGTGGAGATCTTTGGGTAATTGGATCGGGTGGATAAATTCACCCCTCAACCCAAAGATCGACATGTTTTTTCCCTGCATTTCTGTCTTGTTGCATTATCTCTTGTTGCTTTTTACTTGTTGTCGTTCTCTTGTCTCTAGCGGTGCATACTCGGCCTCCAATTGGAATTGAATGTCTCTCTCCTTGTTCCGGCCTACATCCTAAAATAAGCATTTGGATAAAACACAGCTATTAACTAAAAATTAGCTCTGGATAAAATACAACTATTAACAAAAAAGTAGCTTTTATACATTTGTACAACTCAAAAATTTAACCAAAAATAACATTATTGAACACAACTTTAACCAGATATAACTTCAATATAATATAGAACTAACTCATAACTTGTAATCAAAATAACACACTTGTTTCACTCAAAAAATCACTAATAAACAATCTAAATAACACAAAAATAGCATCCTTAAACTCAAATTTTATCTTCTATTTTACACATGACTAAATCACATTTAGAACAATAAGATGGTCAAAATAGAAAAGAAAACAAAATAACTTAAACAATATTAAACCATAACAAAACAACATAATAGATAACAAGATGGAAATACCTCCATTGCTCTCTTGTTCTTTGATTCTTTTACTCTCTTGTTTCTAAAACTAAATCAATACTGTTAATCAATAATTATATTTCACACACTTGTTGCACTCAAAAAATCAGTAAATAATAATGAACCATTCAAATAGCATAGAAATAACATCATTAAACTCAACTATTATCTTCTATTTCACACATGACTAAATCACATTTAGAACAATAAGATGGTCAAAATAGAAAAGAAAACATAATAACTCAGACAAAATTAAACCATAACAAAACAACATAACAAATAACAAGATGGACATACCTCCATTGCTCTTTTGTTCTTTGATTCTTTTGCAGAGATTAATGAGCAGAAAGATGATTGAAGGGGAAGATGAATATGTGGTTCCAACTAAATGGCACTAAATAATCAACACCCTTCAATTTCTCTGTTTTACACAGAAGAGAAGAAACCCATGATTTGAGAAGATCTAAACTCATTAATGTGGTTTAGGAGGGAAAGAAAGCTTTTGAGCATAGCTACTTTAAAGAAAACAAACACAGATTTGAATTTTCTCTGTACAAAGGAGGAAAAGTGAAAAACCTAAAGCAATATCTCATCAAAGCAAACTAAAATCGCCCTAAACTGAAAACCCTACTTTTCTTATTTTAAAAATCTAGAGAAGTCTCTAAATGAAGAAAAAATTCATAAACCCCTGTATACTTAATGAAAAATGACAAAAATTAACAGTCACACTCTTAGAGCATAGAGGTAGGCGTGGGTAAAAAGAAATTCGAAAATATGATGTCTACATCAAGTTATTCCATTTTTTAGCTTCTCCCATTTTGAAATACGTAAATGCAATCTATTTGGAAGGATTTAGAAGCTAAAAATTCATGTGGGTATTTAAGAGTGTCACATCTTAGATACTTCACGTTTTTAGATCAAATAGAATATTATTATTTCATATTTAAGAATTTTGAGGATAGGTGGTCCTAACTTTGGACATGGGACAGTACTACAATAAAATAATAGGTGAATCTCTTTTAAAAACAATATAGAGATCTCCTTGATTCTACAAGAGCTAATATTATAACATTATTTTAGAATTTTTTTCTAGAGAGAGAGAAGTGAGAGAAACCCCTTAAGGGAAAAAATATAGAGTCCATATTTCTCCTAATGCTTATTTTTTCATTTTACAAAAAAAAGTTTTGTAGCTTAAAACAAGAGCAGACGTGTTTGAAATTAATTCTGGATTTGCTTGAGATCGTAGAGTAAAACCCTTGATGCAAGAACAGGCATGTTTGAAATCAATTTCAGACCTGCTTTAGGAAGCACTAGAGACCATAGAGTGAAACCCTTGATGCAAACATGATCAGTTGGAAATGACAATACAATCAACTTTCAAACCTACTTTTAAGAAGCACTAGAGACGGTAGAGTGAAACCCTTGATACAAACCCAATCTATTGAAAATGATAATACAATCGACTATAGTGCATCAAACCACACTTCTAAACCCCACTTTGTCAAACCTAATCCAACCTTCAATCCAAGAAAATAACCAGCACAGTCACTGGAGTGCTTTCCTATGACAATGCTAAACTCCTTTGAATCCACATCCAACGATGATGAGGAGATTTGGGACAAAATGAGCCAACTAAACACAAATGTGAGTAGAGAAACAATGGATCACTTGGAAACATGAGCTACCACCAGTCCTCCGAGCCCCAGATTCACCAACCTGGCTCTGTAAACAATGTCATAAACTTCATGAAAAGGGTACTAAATCTTTGGGCGAAGCTCCACTGAAGGAACGAGGAGAAGGACTAGGAACTTTAAGGTTCACTCCCTTAGGAAGTGGTCAAACCATGTCATTGGTGAATGTTGCAATGTTTCAAACATTTACGTCATAAACTTCATGAAAAGGGTACTAAATCTTTGGGCGAAGCTCCACTGAAGGAACGAGGAGAAGGACTAGGAACTTTAAGGTTCACTCCCTTAGGAAGTGGTCAAACCATGTCATTGGTGAATGTTGCAATGTTTCAAACATTTATTGGTGTTTTAAATTGGGGTTATCCCAAAGTGACCACGAATAACACAAGTAGCCCAGAATCACAATTATGACAATCGGGGCATGTCTACTTTGCTATACCATTAGGGATAAGTGTTCCTCTCAAAACACACAACAAATTAACAACTCCATTTCTACTTCATCATTGTTATTGGACTCCTTCTTCAAGGGCTTCAAAAGTACATTCTTCTCATTTTCTTCCTTTAGCCTATATGATTTGGCCACATGACCAGGCTTGTCATGGTAGAAACACTTTACCTTTGATTCTTCTTCTTATTAGAAGTATCGGGGTTACTGGAGACCTCCCCCTTGTAGAGAATGCAATGTCACTACTATCTCTGGCTTTAAAACACATCTTCTCCTCTACTAACATTGCGTCAAACTCCTCGGTTTGTGCACTTACATATTCAGTGAGGTCACCAAGCTATCATACTTTAGAGGAAACACTTTGATGTATCTTCATGCTAATTCTTCAATGGAAAAACTTTGATGCATCTTCATGCCAATTCTTTAGTGATCTTAGTGATCCCCACTGTCACCATCTGATCTTCCAAATTCTATCAGAATGCCTTTCTATGCTACAAGCATGCGTCTCCTTCAGAATACCTTTCAATGTTGCAAGCTGATTCTCAAGGTTTTGAATCCTTGTCTAATTCCTCATCTCATAGTGGTTCTTAAGAACTTTCCATGCTTTAAAAGTTGTGTGGTATTATGCTAAATTAGGGTCATCACTAAATTAATGACACTAGTGATGATGGCACATAGCGCATCTACATTCCTTTGCTTCCATGCCAAAGAGAGAGTAGAACCTGATGATATGGTCTATAGTGGATCTGATGCATCTAGAGTAGGACTTGGCTTTGTAGTTTCCCATAACTCACCCATAACTTATATGAATCAAGAATAGATCTAATCTTTAACTTTTAAAGAGTGTAAATTGTCCCATCCAACTTTCCATCACCAAATGGTGGAGGACGGCAGATACAAGCGAGTTGCACTATTTACATGCTATGCCATCTCTCCAAATTTACCTTTAAATAGCAAACTGCCAAAATAAGCTTTTCCTATATTCTATGCTTTAATACCATGTAAGAATACAATAGCAGAAGCAAGATCAACATAATAGAAAAGCAATGAACTATAGAAAGAAGTGGAGAGTAATTAACATTATTGCTTGCAAACTTTGATTATGCTCAAGGAGCTTTGATGGCAATCTAGACAGGTTTTAGATAAAGAATGTCTTATAAGAGTTCTTGAATGCAAGGAACCCAATGAAATAAGGCTACCAAACTAGGCTATATATAGTACCTAGGGTCAGCATAGAAGTGGGTCAATCAACCCACGACTTGGTCTAAAATTACTAATCGATCAAGTCATCTGACTAAGACCATATTATACCACAACAAAGTTTTGTAGAGATTTAGCGTAGTTCCCATGACCATCTGAGACTATCTGGACCCTCAAACGAGCCTCACTACCTCAGATCTAGCGTAGCTTCCATGACCATATGAGACTATCTAGACCCTCAAACACGCCTCACCACATGAGATTAAAGTATGATTCTTGCTTTCTTATGGAAATACATGCTCATGCTCCTTGCCTATCATACAAGCTTCACACACATCTGACATCTTTCTTTCTTGTGGAAATACATGTTGATGCTACTTGCCCATCATACAAGCGTCACGTCTAGCATCTTTAAAAATGCTAGTAGATGTATCATGATCCCATACCTTTTTATCTCTTTTAAGATTACAAATCTTAGATGCAAAATCCTCTCATACTATAGTTTTCTTATCCCAGACATTGGCTCAGGCTATAAAAGTTGAGAGCTCATACAAGTTGTTATGCCAGATTCCTCTCCCAACAACATTTTCACTCGCATATATGATGATGGTGCTAGCCTAATCAAAGATAACCTTCAAGTCATGGGGGCAGTAATGGCAACCAAGAGCATATTCCTCTTGATGTCTTGGCACATATACTTGAGGGGGAAGTCTACCAACCCTTTTGATTAGTCATATGTTGGGATGCTCCATTGCCAAATGATTCATAAACCATTGGATGTTGAGAAATGTTCTACCTTTGTATAAATTTCTTTAATTTCCATAAACAATTCTAATTCTACTTCAGCATTATTCCCAGACTCCTTCAAAAGGCTTCAAAGTGCCATTCTTCTCATCTGCTTCATTTAGCCTATATGATTTGACCATATGACCATGCTTATCATGTAAAAACACTCAGGGAAAAACTTACCTTTGATTCTTCTCAGAAGTATTAGGGCTATTGGAGCCCTCCCCCTTGCCTTTCTTTACATTTGCAAAGAATGCAATGTCACTACCATCTCTATCTTTAAAACACTAACATTGTGTCACACTCCTTGGGTTGTGAACCTGCATATTCAATGAGGTAACCAAGTTGACATACGTCAGAGGAAACTCTCTGATGCATCTTTATGCCAATTCTTCAATGGTCTTAATGATCCCCCCGTGTTACCATTTGATCTTGCAGATTCTTTATCCATGATATGAACCGCTCTATTTCTTCTCCTTTAGAATGCCTTTCTATGCTGCAAAATACTTCTGAAAGTTTTGAATCCTTATCTGATTCCTCATCTCATAGTGGTTCTTAAGAACTTGCCGTGCTTTAAAAGTTGTGGTAGTATGTTGAATCAGGGTTATCATTGAATCAATGATGCTAGTGACAATGGCACATAGCATATCTATATTCCTTTGCTTCCACACCAAAAATAGACACCAAATAGAGAGTAGAATCCGATGATATGGTCTGCAGTGGATCTAATGGATCTGGAGTAGGACTTGGCTTTGCATCAACCCTTGTTGTGGTTTCCCATAACTCACCCATAACTCATATACATAAAGAATAGATATAATCTTGAACTTTCAAAGAGTGTAATTTATCCCATCCAACTTTCCATCACCAAATGGTGGAGGAAGGATATGAGCAGACTACACTGTTTATAGGTTAGGCCATCCCTCCAAATTTGCCTTTAAATAAAAAACTTCCAAAAAAAGATTTTTCTAGATCCTATGCTTTAATACCATGTAAGAGTACAATAGCAAAAGTAAGATCAACACAAATACAAAATCAATGAATTATAGAAAGAAGTGGAGAGTAAACAATATTACTACTTGTAAACTTTGATTATGCCCACCGCTCCCAGTATGGAGCTTTGATGGCAATCTAGACAGGCTCTAGATGAAGGATGTCTTACTTATAAGAGAGCTTGAATGCAAGGAACCTAATGATGAAATAAGGCTACTAAACTAATCTATATATAGTACCTAGGGTCAACATGGAAGTGGGTCATCCAACCCACGACTTGGTCTAAAATGACCAATTGACCATATCATTTGGCTATGACTATATTATACTACAACAAATCCTTGTAGAGATTTAGCTCAGCTCCCATGATCATCTGAGACCAATTGGACCCTCAAATAGGTCTCATAACCCGATATTAGTGAATCCTTAATTTGCTATGTAGCACTCACTATAATACAGTCACATAGCTCGCACAAGCATGCATCCTACTTAGCAAAGTAGCAAGTCTACATAAGCCACCTCCTAACCATTTGATCACACTTGGCCACCATCCACCAATGTCTAAGCTGGGAACTACCAAGTGCCTAGGTGCATCACAATGGCTACTCCTCATAAAGGGGGCCTTACAAAATAAATCACATCCATCACCCCACATTAATAACACAAGGGTGGAGCATTACTTTTCCAATACTTGCTTAGGGTATAGAAAATGTGAGTTCATGTGAGAGTGCACAACACATTTCATTCATAAGTGGAAGAGGTGTCAAGGATTGTATTAAATTAAGCTCATCCCCTTTGTGAAGTTTCTTCCTAGCATTTTTAAGAAAGGTGGTATAGAATTCTATGATGGACATTTCAACATGGGTTTTTACTCTATCATGTAGAGTTATGTTGTTACATTCCACCTAGGGGCTTGCCTAGATAATCTGTAGGCAAAGGGTATCTTCAGAGTTCTAAAATTTGCATTAAATTTTCTTGTATCAAAGTGATGAATCATAAATTGGCATTTCCAAATATGTACCTTAGTGGGGAAGTTTTTGGATTTCTAAAAGCTTTACAATGTTACTCAAAGAAATGCATAAATTGAATGTGATTGGTAGATCCATTATACTTTCCCATGACTGTACATGAATTGAACAGGATTGTCAAATCCATCATACTTTCCCATGAGCTTAGAGATCGTGATGGCTAAGGTTCTAGATGATTCACTTAGGCCATATATAGCTCCTCTCTTGAGTTTAGAGTACCCTTTGTTCCATGTGTAATCCCCCTTTGTAGATTATTTAATATGGCTGAAGTTTGGACATCTAGGGGCTACAAGGGTTGTTAAGTGTTAATTTTGAGCATCTACAAGAGATTGGGACTCATTTTTTGTAATTGGAAAAGGAGTAGTAATTGGGGGAATAGAAGTTAGTAAGGGTGTGAACCCTGGGGGCTCTCAAAGATATATGATGGGTCCAATGCATGGAAAATGTGATTGGGAGTTACAATTAAGGCATGGACCTCAAGAGTTGGTAGATTTCAACTACTGAACTTAGTTCTATCAAGGGCACATGGCACATTTAATCCTGCTTGGTTGGCCATGGCTTCATTATTAAGATGTTGCATAATTCTCAAGAAGAAACTATTTTTTTGATTTCTTGTTCAACGTTTATTCGCTCGCCATCGCCACTTGGGAGGAACTAGGACTTCTTAGCTCTCGAAAACATCATTCTTGAGGATACTTTAGTGCATGCCTTGGTGGAGATGTTAGCTTGCCATTCATGGAAGATGAGAGAGATGATTCATGTGCGATGGAGAGATTATATTACATGGTGGATGTTGGTGGGAGTGTTCTCATGTGCCTAAGGCAACCGTTAAAAAACCACCTACAAACATTGGTCAACCAAACTTTCAAGAACTCATTTATCAAGTGACCAAGCAAAAGACTAGGGACAAGCAATACATAATAATAAATATATTGAATACCAAGTTTCCAAATTCCACGGGGCCAACGCTTTGATGAAAGTTGGACCAAAGAGCAAATGAAACTACATCTCTCCAATAGGAGGTCAACCATGCACCAAAATGGGTAAAGCATGGTAGCCCCTATCCTAGCCATTGCTCAAACAAGGAGTGCAGAATTACAAAGAAGCAGTTTAGAGAGAACCCACAAGGCCATGCACAATAAAGGATAGAGGCTCAACGCAAATTGGTTATGATGGCACCCTCAAACTATAATTCGAGTGGGAAAGCCACCTTTTGTACAAAAGAAGAATATGGTTATCGTCAAAGACATAATGAGAAATAAACATGGCAACGACTTCTTAAAAAGGGGGCAATAGTTCAAGCTCCTATTGGAGGTGAATTTTATAGTCTATCATAATCTCTTTTATTTTTCTAACAAAATTATAGTTCTTTATATATATATTTTTCTTTTCTATTTATATAGGGTGACGAGGAGGAGGATCATGATGATAATGATAATGATGTTGAAGATGAAGGTGAAGGTGAAGATGAGCTTGAGGATGAAGACGAATATGGCACTCTAGGATAGTTTTTTGTTTTGTTTTTAGAACACATGGTTGAGGAGATGATTTCTCTTTTTGTGTACATCATAAACATACTTTTGGTATTTTGGATATTAAATGTAATGTCTTTCTATACTCTTAATTGTTATGAGATCTTTATCATTTCTTTTGAAAATGTTTATTTAATTAAATTTAAGTACACATCATCAAATTTGATGATGTATTTAACTACAAAAAAAAACACAAAAAATTGGGCCAAAATGGGGGAGATTCATAAATACATGTCATCAAGAGCAAAAACACATAATCATACATGTTATCAAGAGCAAGAACACATCATTAAATTTAAGTACACATCATTAAATTTGATGATGTGTTCTTGATCTTGATGAATGTGTTCTTGATCTTGATGAATGTGTTCTCAAATTCAATAATGTGTACTTAAATTTGATGATGTGTTCTTAAATTTGATGATGTGTTCTTACTCTTGATGATGTATACTTAAATTTAATGCTCTTGATGACATGTACTTAAATTTGATGATGTGTTTTTGCTCTTGATGACACATACTTAATTAATCTCCCCCATTTTCACCCAATTTTTTATGTTTTTTTTTCGCTTTGTTATAAATGTGATTATAAATGCGGTTATAAATATGGTGATGTATACTTAAATTTAATGATGTGTTCTTACTCTTGATGACATGTACTTAAATTGATGATGTGTTTTTTCTCTTGATGACATGTACTTATTCTTTGCGGATAGAAACGTAGCTATAGCCCCCAATTTTTTATAGTGTGATAGCTACCTACATCAGCCTGAACCATCAATTAGCCCAGCATCTATCTACATTGCCTGTCAAACCCTTCCAAGGCTTAAAAGCATCACTAGCCATCATGTGGAGGCATTAGCCAATCATGTGGAGGCATTAGCCAATCATGGTCATCCCTAACTTTTCCCCTTACATCACTAGTCGGAACCACCCATGCTCTATTCACTTCTAGCATATAGAGGATATTGTCCTCCTTGAGCAATGTCATCTTAAAAGAGAGACAAAATTCGAGGATTGTGGAACACCTTAATAGCATATTTAAAAGTCTTAGATACATGTGAGGCTTGTACAACAATGGGCAAGCATCATCAATAACCCTTTTTGTAAGAGATCAACAACATGGAGTCTCCTCTACTAGAGCGTATATATGATGATTTTTATGGTAAGTTGGTTGCCACTACACTTGGTGGTTCTTCATATTTTATGTTATTGATCGTGAACTATAGTAGGAAGATGTGGGTAAATTTTCTTTTGAATAAGGTAGTTGCATTTGGAAAGTATAAATTATGATAGAATAAGTTGGTCGAGAATCTGATAGGAAAGAAGCTCAATAAGTTTTTGTTGAAAAAGCAAGTGATTTGGGGTAAATCTTTGGAGCAAGGAGGAGTGGTATGTGACCCTCAAACATTTTTAATGGTTGCATAAGTCATAAAATATGGTTCAAAGGGTTAAAGGGATCCCATAAGTTGATGAAAATGTGGAATGGCTAGCCCATGTGGAGGCCAAAAGCAAATGCCTAAGATAAGTGGGAAGAGATGCTTCATGGGTGCTTGCTTCAAGGGAGATGATGCTCAAATCTAGAAAAGATTAGGGGATGCTTAAGCAAGCTTCTGGGCCATGATTGATGGCTAATAAAGATGTACTCAAGCTTATAAAAAGACACCCTATCCAATGGATCAAATACATGGGCTTTTGAGCTAGACCTCTTGCCTTGTGATTATCTTATCATTATGCTTTGCATTTGTCATTAGCATTATCATTAGTGTTAATATCTTTCTTACTTTCTAGTATGTCAATATCTTTCTTGCTTTCTAGTATGCTAAGATGATGAGTCTAATTCATTTCTACACCTATGGTGTCAAAGAGTGACCAACTATATGACCCTAATCCAAGTAGTGAGCTGTGATGTGGAGGCATGGAACAACCCCATCAGAAGAGGAGGCTCCATTAACTTTTTCCCAATAGACATAGCCACTAGCTGTAAACCCACAAGATCATGCTTTTATGGCAAAGGGAAGGCTTGCACCCATTTCACATAACACAATAGGTAGGATCTAATGATGAAGGAGAGAAGTGAAGCACATAGGAATATGTCATATCAGAAGTGGGTGAACCAGCTTGACGTAAGAAAGCTCCATTAGCTATAGAGCTATTCACATGTCAAATATGATAAGCTAGAAAGCTATAGAATACAATTTAGAAAATTTGCATGTCAAAGAGAATAGAGGAGAGAAGGATCATGAAGAACTCTTTCCTACTTGCCCACTATACTCTCTGACACATATAAAATCATGCCTAGGTGGAGCAATGATATCACTGATGATGTCATTGCATGTGATGATGGGATTGTAGCTATTGACAAATGTTACTTGATTGGTCCAACGAGGTGGATATATTACTTTGATGAAGAGGTATTAGTATTTACAAGGATTAAGTGGGATCTTTATGACCTCTTGTTGTTATGTGCATAACTCACATTAAAATTTTGGTGTGATTTTATATCCCAAGTACTCATTATTTTATTTCTTTTTTTCCTTAATAAAAAAAGTGGACGAATAAGTATAACTTTAGAGAAATTGGCTACCAATGCTCCAAATTAAATTAAATAAAGTGGCAAAAATGGATGGGTTAGTGTGGGGAAATTTTAGCGAGGTAGGAGTTAAAATGCAAATAGCTAGAGAGGGTATAAAGGAAAAAGAGCACAATCATTAGAACCAAAGTGTACTCTCGCTCCTCACTTGATTTCTAGTTGTTATAGTTGCATTATATTCATGTGAACTATGATTTCTATTTATTTTCCACTATCATTGGTAAAGATATTATGCATTGTAGCTTGTTTCCTTTTTATGGATGTTGAAGTCATTAGATGCTAGTGCTTTCTCTAATTCTTTATTTTTATTACCTTTGCACAAGGTGGGTTCATTTTATTAGAACACCTAATTTGTTTCTACTTTATTAATGGTGATGATGGTTGCCCCTTGGTAATGCCAAAATTGATTTTGGGAGGTTCTTTTGTAGTTTGTCACTTTTTAACGAAATCTCATATACACTTCTAAGACTACTTTATTTTTTGGCCATGAAAGTAAGTAGGTTCCTGTTTTGCATCGCATTTTTTGGAGTTGATTTATTGTGGCTACTTACTAAGAATGTGCTTGTGATGAAGCAGTTAAGATAAATAGATAAATAGATTTGGAAGGCTACTTGTGGGATTGAATTTTGCTTGATTTCCTTATACATCTTGGAGCATATCTGCTTCAGTTAACCTTTGGTTTAATTTGTAGGAACATCAATGCAATTTGGCTTAGTGGTACCAAGACACTTAATGCTATAGGTAGAGAAGGGTTTCTTTAGGGTCATCTTACCCTTGATATAGAATTATATACATGTTTTACTAGCTAACTCAAAGTGAAGAGGAGTTTATCACTGAAATCATGCTACCTCTTTGTCAACCTATTGGAGAACTTGCTAATTGGCTCTATTTTCAATGTACCCTCTTGGAACCCATTCCTCACATACTAACGTACCCTCTTGTCCTTACATATTGACAAAAGATACTTTTAGAGGTTTAAGAACTCTGCAATGGTCAATGCCGCCATGTGTTGATGAACATAGTTGGTTGGCACTTTCTTAGAATCTTTAGTTAAAGTGATTAATAGCTGGAAGTTACTTTTGTGCACGAGAGGTTCTGATGGAAACTTCACCGTTTTTACATGAACGTTCTTGTGTTGCTTCCTTGTTTAATTTTTCTTTTTGTGCTGCTCTCTCATAGATAGGTCCTTGTGTATCTTTGCCATTTTTGGGTAAGCGTTCTTGTACCAATTGACAAGAGATCGAGAAAACAAACAGCTTCTTGTGGCAATGTACCTTTTTTGAAGTAGATGATTGTGTTGATGCTTGTTTTTTTCTTTATGAATTGCAAGCATGTTCTTATGGCTATGTTTTTTTTAGGACAAGTTCTTATGAGCTTTTTACTCCACATTTACTTGGGTTGCCCCAACATTTGAACTATTGGAGAAGCTTCATTAATGCTCAAAGTCTATGTTGATGGCTTATTGCCAGTATGCTTGGATGACTCGAGCTTTAGATAAATTTTGGGCACACAACCTTGAAGGGCTTACCTCGTCTTTGTTGTCAAGTTGACCTGAAATTATTGTGGCTTTCTGCTTGGCCTTGTTTTATTCCTTCTACTGGCCCTTTGGGGACAAGGTTCCAAGGGTTTCCTTGAGAGCCATAGTTTCATAATACTCTCATAGAAGCTTTGGGCTTCTAGAAAACCCATCATTATTGGGATTTATTGATTCCATGTTTATGTGTAAACCTTTCCCACGTGTCCTTTGTTGGGCCTCCTTTTGGGTGTCTTATTAGCTAGTTACATATTACGTTAGGAGCATTTCCTTAGAATCCACATTCAAGGGGCCCCTAGTTGTAGCCTTGGACTTCCACAATACGTTTTTTTTCATTACCTTTGAATATTGTTGATGTAAATATCAATGATGGATTGTGTTGTACTTTCTTGGTCGTAGCCTTGGACTTCTAATAGTAGGTTCTTTTTCATCACCCTTAAATGTTTGATGTGCTAAGATATCAATGATAGATTGTGTTGTACTTTCTTGGTGTGGGTTCATGCATCAGTACCTTCATGTGAATTTGTCTAATTACAATGTAAATTTTTCATTTATCTAATTATAGTGTGACTTTTATAAATTTTTAGCAAGGTTGCGTTGACGAAAATGCGATGGGGTGCTTGCCATAGATGTTGCAATGTTGTCCTTGGGGGTACAAATTGAGGTTAAGTTGGGAGATAAATTGTGATCAAAGTTTCATTGGCCCCTTTATCTTCACAAACTGGCACTATCACTCACTATATAGGTGGGGAGTATAAATTGTGATCAAAGTTTCATTGGCCCCTTTATCTTCACAAACTGGCACTATCACTCACTATATAGGTGGGGAGTATAAATATTGTAGTGTGATTGCCTTCTATGGATGGTACATAGTGTCACATCAATCCACTTTTATCCTAAGATTTCCTCCTAAAATATGCACTTGTGAAAATCACATAGAATTTCCACTCCAAGGGGTTATGCATACTTGCTATTATTTTCATCTTCATTTTGTTAAACATTGCAATGTGAACATTGGCGGGTTTAAGTGCTAGTTAGACTAGAAACGCACAAGCTTAATATTGTGGCTAGAAATTTAAGTGTTGGTTAGACTAAAAATTTACAAGCTTTTAGAAACATAATATTGTGGCTAGCACTTGAGTGAACAAAGAGCTTTCCATTACTTTTGAGTCCTCTTTCTTGGAAACCCTAGCCACACTTTGCAAGTGTGACTTTGTGCTCCTTGTTTTTAGTTTTGTGAGGGTGGCCAAAGACTTACCGATGCATAATATTGAGGCCTTATGAGTTGAGGGAAGGGTTTAAGGGATGAGATTTGTTGTAGACTCTCCACATAGAGAAGCATTGTAACCACATCGGTTGAGAGTTATCGTGTTGCTATACTAGTAGGCAAGTTGATTTTCCATTGCGAGCTTCCTCCTAGTACAATATTTCCCATAAAAATACTTGCAAGGACTATAGAAACCTTGCAAGTCATGGGGGTAATAGGCAGAAGGTATAAAATTACCTTTTGTAACAGGAAAAAGGCAAAGAATGGATTAGTAGCTATGTTTTAGATTTGTTTATGCAATAAATGCATAACTTCATGTAATAAGGCAAATGAAATGAGGCATACAATGTAAGCATATACTTTAAAATAATTATGCATTTAGCTTATGAAAGGTTGAAAGTGTCACATTTAGTGTACAATTATTGAGGTCTAATATGCCAAAAGCAGAGTAATAACAATGGGGATAGTACTATGGTGCTCTTAGAATCTCTACGGAATGACCTGAAGCCTTGGCTTAAGTCATCATAGCTAGTTTACATATAACATGTTAACACATAGCGATAATATAAAATTCTATAATGACCTATGCTTCATGCATGTGGCACATAACTCGTATCTAACATTATTACATACTTACATAAATACTTAATTGTATTGCCATTTTTTCCTCAATAGTAATTCTAAGAGAAAATTTTAACAATATTAAAATTTATATTCTTAGTTCTAATTAGTTTTCTTCCTTAATATTGTTAACAATATATATATATATATATATATATATATATATATATATATATACACTTGTTGTGCTGCTTGAGGGGATCTAGTTTTTAAAATTTTGCAAGCAAAAATAGGAACAATTGCTTTTTCCACCCTTTGTAAAAAGAGGGCAAAAAAACTTGCAAATAATGCAATGTTTAGGAAAAAACTACAGACTATTTACAATGGACTTGCAAGATTCTAATTTACAATGGACTTCCAAGATTCTAATTTTTACATGTAAAAATCATTTTTTGCACTTTCGAATAATCTACAAATTTTAAGGCATTTTTGCTATAATTGAGCTCAAAAATCTGTAACTTTGTTTTTGGAGGGAAACGTAGTTTTATGTATTATTTATTACTAGTCCCCCAACCCGTCCTCCAGATAGGGAGGAACACATACCATGGAGGTGGGCCTTAATTTGTAACCCATGGAGCACTTGTGCTGCTGTTTTGCAAGCATCATTCATTTGATATACATGTCCACCAAGGCATTGCCCCAACAACCCTTCACAGATAATTGCATTAGGAATTTGTTTGTCCTTGTCACTTGCTCCTCTACCGCCCACATGCCTAAGATGCAAGTGAAGTTGACCATGTCTAGACGAAGGCCCTCAAATTGTATAACTATTAAAAAAAGTTCACTTTTCCTTGACCTACTCCTATTGGTCACATTGTGCAAGTAGTGCAGACCAAGCACCACATCGAGTGGGTAGACCCGTCTACAAAGGGGTAAAAGTACACATGTTATCTACTACTAATAACAGCCAGTAAAATGAGTACAAATATGTGAGTTTGGCCTACTTGTTTGCCATGGGAAAAAACATGCACACATGTATACATAGGAAGAAAACACACACACAAACACATACACACACACACTATATTAGCTTTGGTCCAAAAAAAATCTTTGTTTTGGATCTCATCACCTTTCCCTATAGCATGCCACTTTATTTAAATCCACCAGTGCGTTGCCAAACATGGTATTATTTTCAGGTCATATTTTACACCTAATGCATTCCAAGAGACAACATTCGAGCACTGCAATCTCAACGTACATATCTATCAAAGCAATGCCAACCATAATATTTTTTCCAAGCAACCTTTGTATAGCAATCTCACCATGCATTGCCCTTTTTCAATTGCTTCTATGCTTCCACATACTTTCAACATGCAAGGCCATATTTTACACCTAATGCATTCCAAGAGACAACATTCGAGCATTGCAATCTTAATATACATATCAAAGCAATGCCAACCATAATATTTTTTCCAAGCAACCTTTGTATAGCAATCTCACCATGCATTGCCCTTTTTCAATTGCTTCTATGCTTCCACATACTTTCAACATGCAAGGCCATATTTTACACCTAATGCATTCCAAGAGACAACATTCGAGCACTGCAATCTTAATATACATATCAAAGCAATGCCAACCATAATATTTTTTCCAAGCAACCTTTGTATAACAATCTCATCATGCATTGCCCTTTGTCAATTGCTTATATGCTTCCACATACTTTCAACATGCACCGCACCTACATACATATCCATGAGCATGGCACTTGCATACACATCCATGAGCATCACACTTGCATACATACATATCCATGTGAAAGCATTGCAAAGTACAATATCATCCCCCATCAACCCTTGCCTACATGTCCACCTTGGTCCTCTTAGGCATAAACTACAATTAATGTACTCGAAGAGATGTCTCAAGAAGGGAGTTCCCTAGGCTCTTGTTATTCTTTTGCAAGTGCACCACACTTGGCATACATAAGAATTGAAAGTTTGAAATGTTTCATTGGCCATGCTAGGCATATACTGCAATTAGTGGAACTGAAGCTATTGCAAGAGCATTAAATTTGGCATATATATCCATCTTAAGATATCCTAAAAGTCCCTTTTATACATACATGAGCACATTCCAGGAGAATACATCCTACTCATACATATCAACAAGCAAAAGAGTAAAGAGCATTCCAACCCTGCTTTTTTTATGAGTGTGTACACACCAAAAGAACAAAACTTTGCACTTATGCATGTTAAGCAAATACACATTTGCAAAGATTTAAACCTCTCTCTCCCTCTTTCTCTCTCTCTCTCTCTCTCTCTCTCTCTCTCTCTCTACACATTTGCAAAGATTTAAACCTCTCTCTCCCTCTTTCTCTCTCTCTCTCTCTCTCTCTCTCACACACACACACACACACACACACGCATATTAAAATCTCTCTCACAACACACACAAATCAAGTCTCTCTCTCTTTCTCTCTTCACACGCACACACACTTGCAACTCACATTGAACATACAAACACACACACACACACACAAATCACGTACATTAAAATCTCTCTCTCTCTCTCTCTCTCTCTCTCTCTCTCTCTCTCTCTCTCTCTCTCTCTCTCTCTCTCTCTCTCTCTCTCTCTCTCTCTCTCTCTCCTCTTCACACACACAATCTTGGATACACACAAAACCTACATTAAACACAAACATACACATTACAATTACTTTTTAAGCCTCTAAGCAAAATGTCATCTGAACACATGTTAATCTACACGAATGAGTTGCTGAAGTCCCTGTAGGATGCTACGAAAAGTGCATGCATCCAGTTGATCTTCATCCGACCGCCTTCCGTCACCTAGCTATCACCATCCCAGATTGTACCGTACACATTCATTGATTGGTTGTGCAGGAGGTAAGGCACTCCTGTCTTTGCCTCTATGTTAGGAAAAATATGTGCCACCGTATCCACACCAACGGTCCAAAAACAAAAAAGCCTCAAATTTTTGTTATATATTTTCACTGACCAACCCTGGTAAAATTTTGTTTAAGATAATGTTTTAACAATCAAATTTTCAGTTGGTGATTGTGGCCATGGTATGAGGGGGATTGTCGGCATGAATGATTCAAATGCATGAAAAATTTCTAACATGAAATCATGAAGGATCCTCTAGAAAAATTGATGACCCGCATTTCACAACAAAAATATATTTAAATTATGAGAAGAACCCACATTAAAATAAATAAATCAATGCAAAAAAAAACCGAATTACAAAGATTTTCTTGTCGAAAAAATATACTTGTTTTTTGGCGTTTTCATAATTACAAAAGAACCCTATCTCCACCAGCCCCCATCTAGCCACATAATATTGGCATTTCACACTCTGAGGTGATGAGTATTCGTCCACAACTGAGCGACCATTACAACACGTGTTCGCTGTCTCACGAGGTGACCCCAGCTGCGCCCATGACCACTGTGGCGCCTAGCATGCCCGTCTTGCTGGTCACCTCGGCTTGCTTGAACACCACGACAACCGTGTCAGGCAGACTGATGTTATGGGTGAAAC
Source organism: Cibotium barometz (assembly GCF_041138505.1). Classification (NCBI taxonomy): domain Eukaryota; kingdom Viridiplantae; phylum Streptophyta; class Polypodiopsida; order Cyatheales; family Cibotiaceae; genus Cibotium; species Cibotium barometz. The sequence goes on along the minus strand of NC_141107.1, from coordinate 25,795,910 downwards.
TGGAGGTTTGGCAAAGTTAGATTGATGTTATGGGCAAAACTGGAGGCATTGATATCTTTGGCAAAGTTGAGGCTTGAGCCATGACACCAGTGCCGTTGCCCGTCCAGATCCGGTTCTGGGAGTCCATCAGGTTGCTGGAGCCAAGGAGAAAGTGGTATCTGCCTGCAGCTAGGGAGACGCAGAGGAGGGGGTTTCTAGCGATGGAGCAGACAGTGGGAGTCCAACAACGGGTCTTCATAACAATTTTTGAAAAAAGAAGAAGAAAACGGCTCATTCTCCTTTTTGCCTTTTTTTAGAGCACAGTCTGACGCCTCATCCCCTTTTTTTAAATCTGACGCCTCCTATGACAATCAGGATTCAAATTTAAAGATTTTTGGAGAAATGTCTCTCTTTTTCTCGTTTCTAGGCTATCACTCTCTTGACTGCTGGACAATGTTTCTTAGAAGGTAGGAGATGCCTAAAAAAAGTACGTTTCTAGACTATCACTCTATTGACTGCTGGACAATGTTCCTTAGAAGGTAGGAGATGCCCAAAAAGTTTACCACATGGCATGTAGGGGTGCAAGCCCTATAATGTATATATAGAATATAGAAGAACCGTGCCAAATATATAACTTTTTAAATAAATTTGCAATCATAAGTTTTGTGATAATTTGGGAAAAAAATGTTTTCGTGAACTCGAAAGTAGTGTTTCTCTTTTTCTTCACTATATATTCACTTTTTCTTCGCTGTATTTATCATTCACTTTTTCTGTTCGCTATTTTTTATTTAGATCCTAAGGTCTGTTATCTTAGTAGAATGTATATTCTTGTTTACCGAATTGATTTATTCAAACTTTATCATAGTGCAAATCATGAAAACGAACATTAAAGTATGCCAACGAACATCCATAGACCATACATTCCACACAGAAGAGAGATTACAAGCGCAATCCAAGCCAAGCTAAAGAAGGAAGAAATCCAAATTTGGACATGTAGCAATTTACAAGAAGCAAGCATCTTCTTTGGGCAGCCCTGTGCGTCTCCGAGTAGTAGGTGAGAGCGGCACAAAATCTTCTCCTCGAGCTGTTTCCTGTTTGAATCTAGCCGTCTTCTCCAGCACCGAGAAATGAGCACTGTTATAGTTTTGTTCTACATCCTCATCAGCCTCAAGCACAATTGAATGTTGCTGACTAGTTCCTTGATCGTACTGTTCATTGTCAGAGATCCACCTTGAATCATTAACTTCTTGATCATTTGCCAAAAAGTATCTTCTCCCACCACTATCCATGTAGAAAATAGTCTCTACATCAAGACATTCTATGAGATGTGAAAGTTTTCATCACTTTCCAAATAGATGCTCTCTTCCTCTCCATCCCATTGCTCATCTTTGGTATTATCCACGATGCACTGCAGGATAATACTTTCCACCTTGTATCATCCGAAGTAGCGTGCTCTCAAGTGTTGCGCGCCCAGTTTATTAGGAATATAATTTTCCATGTAAACATACGAGCGCTCAAATAGGTTAAGTGGTGTCCATGAAACCTTATTCTTCAAATCACCTTGGCCATACAAACCGTAGAGTTCACGGCCACAAGTTTCTTCAGATACTACATTGTGACAAAAGAACTTAAAATGATTCTTGTGTAGATCCTTCATACAATATCCAAGCATGCCTTCAAAAGTATGCATACGTACTTGGCAAAGTGCTCTACACATCACAAGACCGCCTTGTGGTTTAAACAGATCCCATTACATGCACCTCTTGATAAGTTTTGCAATGCTTATCAAAGACGGGGCCATCATTGTAACTACCATTTGAAAGTGTAGATGATTAAGAGTCTTACCTTTTTCCAAAGCAAATAGCCCCATTACTTCCATGTGTATGAATTCTTCAAGTGGCTACTAGTTCGACACGTCAATGTCGCTATCGCCAGTAATTGAAGCCTTTAGAAGCTTGTTTTTTTAACCCACATGGAATTTTGAGCACTGACTAACAGATGGATCGGAACGTGGCTTCTTGTTTTTAGAAGAACTTGCATGTAGACCAATAGCCAACTAAATCATGTCAGTACCGTAGTAGTAATGTGGGAGGACATAGACCAGAGAACTGCCACATCCGAAGTATTGAGAGATGGAAATACAACATGTAAGGACACAAATTTCAACAATCGGACCTTTTTTCTCTACTTAGTTAGCTCTTAGTTAGCAAACCGAACAGAGGGCTAGTTATTCGATTTTCATGACGCAAGGTTGCTACCTTTATGCGCATAATAATTGTTAGATATCCGTAACGCCGCTATGGGCGTTACCACAAGAGGGGACGGCCTCTGGCTCACCACCCAGCCATAGAGGAAGAATGAGGATTGCCCCTCATCCCCCAGGCTATATAGTGTGTGGCCTGCCGTCCACACTAGCCTGGCCGCCCATGACTCCGCATGGGTGTCTTCTCCCACTGAACCCCGGACATGGCCATCCGTCCTGCCGCCGTCAGTCCACAGGCATTACAGCCTACGTGACATTACCCCCAAGTGGCAGGGCGAGTTGTCAAACTCATCCACCACTTGTACGCTTTGCCGGTTAATGAGAGGCTAGCCGCTACGGGCGTTACCACAAGAGGGGATGGCCTCTGGCTCACCACCCAGCCATAGAGGAAGAATGAGGATTGCCCCTCATCCCCCAGGCTATATAGTGTGTGGCCTGCCGTCCACACTAGCCTGGCTGCCCATGACTCCGCATGGGCGTCCTCTCCCACTGAACCCCGGACATGGCCATCCGGTCTACCGTCGGTCACAGGCATTACAGCCTACGTGACAATAATAGAATGTAAATTATGCACAAGGACAGAATTTCACCTTAAGATCTGGTAGCTCTTTTCACTACTACAAGATTTTGGAGAGAGTTGGCCCTCTGGAGGAGTGATTATCCTTGCTAGAGCAGAGAGGCCACATGGTTATCTAGGTACTATGCTTGTAGTGGCTTCTGCTTCATAACAAATAAGAGAAGGTGAGACACCCACCACAAGAGTAGAATCGGTAATGTCACAGAGAGGAAATCTTCGGCGAAGCATCGTGAAAGCCACATGCAGAAGGCCCAAGAACTCATATTTATAAACTGTCCTAGAGTTTCGAGAAATTGAAAAGCGTGGGACAAATAAGGATATAGGGGATGTGCTGCATGCACATGCAAGACATGACATCAGAACACGCAAAGCCATGCATACGAACATGTCAAACACGATATCTCTAGAATGATGAAGACACCGAGGAGACGACGACATATGCACTATCATCGTAGACATCGAGGAGACGATGACATATGCGTTATCATCGTAGACAACAACGAAATTAGAAAGAAATGACCAACAAGAATGCACCTTCCAGAACACGAGAAATGAGAAACACCGCAAAGCTCGGCAAACGTAGTGACGACGGCATATGCGCTATCGTCGTGCAAACGACAACGAAATTAGAAAGAAATGACCGACGAGAATGCACCTTCCAAAACATGAGAAATAAGGAACACTGTAGAGCTCGACAAACGCAATATGCACATAACAAATCATAGGCAAGGCAGCAACATTGAAATCTATGGGCGGTAGGTCCTTGAAGATTTCCAGCATGTAAAGACCAAGGAGCACGACCACCAGCAATAACAAAGACAAGCCATGCGACTGGCATGTCTCCAACGAACAATGCACCAACATCAGCAAGAAGCACAGCATGAGGAGAACCCACCAAGACAAGCCCGGAACATTGCTATGCGAACGCACCACTGAAAAGAAACAAAGCAACAAAACACGACAACCTTCCCGCCCCGCAAGAGGAGGCGGGAACATTGCCATGAGAAAGCGCTACCTGAATGAAACAAAAGTAGAGGCTAGCGACAACATGCCAAAAAGCCACGTAGAAAAATGCCAATGCATAGTCGACTTTACTTAGTCAATCAATTAATTAATTAATCCCCAAAAAAGTTTTGGCCGCTTATTAGTAATAATAATAATAATATGCACTGCCAACAATTTCAATCATTAATTAATTAATTATATGCACCACCAACATTAATTGGATAAGGGTGAGGCGTGCATATTTGAAGGTCTCAATATGCACCACTAACATTAACACGTGTCGCCTTGGCATGCAGTAACACGTGAGGCTTTTATGCGCTCTTTTCCTTCTCGAACTATAAGAGCATGGCATGCTTTTTCCTACAGATAGCATGGGTCGTGTGCACTTACCGGTTGTGAGAGCATGGCGTGCTTGTTCCTGCGGATTCCATCAATCGGGTGCACCCCGATTTATGTTTTATTTGGTGCCGGCCTCTGGCTGCGGCCTCTGGCTGCATCACATGGCTTCACCAACGACTGCATGTGTTGCTGTTATGCAACGTTTGATTTTTTGGTATGGTTGTCTTCTGCATCTTTCCATTCATGGGCAGGTATTGCATGTGTCAGATTTTGTATATCTCAGCTTATCCAGGGTTGTCTTCTGCAACCTTCGATTCTTGGGCAGGTATGTATTTTGAATGTGCTTTGCTTCTTCGTCTTAGATTTGGTATTTGCATGTGCACATGCTTTCCGTGTCTCTCCATGATTTGTCGTTTGCACTATTTAATGACCTCTGGTCTCTGTGAAGGTATCCTATTTCCTTAGCCTGCCATGCCACCAAAGCGCAAGCCTCTTGATGATATTACTAATATCATGATGGTTGACCGACGTCCATCTCCATCCTTAACGTTTGCTCGTGCCCCCAGCAAGGTGGTCCATCTACCTATGCACTTGTTTGTGATGAAGCGGTATATTTGTCATCATCTACTATACCCCATGCTCACTGCTGTACTTTTCCTTGGACCATCTACTTTTCCTTGGACCATCACCCCTCCTGAAGGTCCGTATAGTGTGCGCAACCTCCGCGCAGTCAAGAGAAAAGCATGATCATCTGGTACTTGTTTTTTTCTGCAATCCAATCCTTCTGTTCTCTTCGTGGATTTAATGTTATGGTTCATGCAAAATAGTCTATATAATCGTGCTGCTCATTAGACATATCTAAAATCGACAATTTTATTTTTCGTGCAGCAACTTAATATGTCTTTCTGTAATTCCAAAATATAAGAGGCGTTGTGGTGGTCTTGATCAATAGAATTACTTGGAATATAATTTTCTTACAACTGGAGTGATTTGAAGAAATATATATATACCCGAACTGATAAAAAAAACATTGTTGTCGCTTATATGATTTAATTATGTGTGTAAAACCCGTAAGCACATGCATGCAAGGGTGTATATGCATAATTAACTTTCTGCTCCTTCAATTTTGTACGCTTTGCAGGTGCTTCGGCTTTTCTTTCTGTGCTTTTTCCTTTATTTTATAAATATTGTTGTTGCTTATAAAAAATATCATTGTTGATTTTGTAGCATAATAGGAGCGTAGAAATAAATAAATTTCCTTTTTTTCTTATCATTCCTCGTATATAAAGCATTAATTAATAACTATAAAAAAAGAAGCGAATATGTCCTTTTTCTATAATTAGAAATTTCTTTGAAGATTGATCAGAGTTAAATGAAGGTAAGTAAAATTGCGTAAAAGTTTGATAATTATTTTTTATAATTACTTAATGGACAAAAATGAATCTAAAATATGCACCACCAACAATTTCAATCATTAATTAATTAATGAATCTAAATAAAAGTAATAAGTTAATGATACACGATCAAAGTATTCTAATAAATTTTAGATGATTAATTAGAGAGAAATGAAGCTGAATTAATGATAAACGATAAAAGTATTCTAATAAAATTTAGATGATTAATTAGAGAGAAATGAAGCTCAGTAAAATTATGTAGAAGTTTGATGATAAATATTTATACGCACCACCAACAATTTCAATCATTAATTACTTAATTAATCTAAATAAAGTTAATAAATTTATGATAAACGATAAAAGTATTCTAATAAATTTTAGATGATTAATTAGAGAGAAATGAAGCTAAGTAAAATTACGTAGAAGTTTGATGATAATTTTTTATAAGTAATTAATTAATGGAGAAAATTAAGCTAATTAAAAGTAATTAATTATTAATAAACGATTAAAATATTGGTGGTGTACTATTTTTTGAGCTTATTAATTTTTTATCATTACTTAAGTAAAGAAGAAAAAAATTACGTAAAAGTATGATAATTTAATTTTTATCCATTGATTACTTAATGATAAACGTTGAATTTTTATTTTCAGTGTTTTTTAAAGTTAATTAATGTTTGTGCTCCTTTTTTGCTCATCTTCTAGTATTCTCAGGGTTTATGTGCCTTTAACGTTTTATGATTTTAATTAGCTGCCGTTTCACATGTTTTTTGAAGGTTCAAGCAAACTAGACACAAAAGGAAAAAAACCAATGCAGAGCGAAAAAAAATGTATATTCTGAACCTTCTGTACACAAAATCCCTTCTTTTCCATTGGAAAAAGAAAAGCTCTTTGAAGTATCCGTTATAATTGCAATAGGGAATAGAGATATTCACTTATCATGCTGGGAACCCTTTGAGGAATTTGTGAGGATGGAGTGTTTAAAAGGTCTCTTTGCACTTGAGAAAGGAGAAACCTTAAACCACTTGCACTTTCAATGGTTGCTAGCCTAATGGCACCATCCTTGATAAGCATAGGAAAAACCATAAATAGATATTTAGGATGGGATTTGTTTAAGCTTGAGGGTGCATTGGTTATGTGTAGAGGTCTTAGATAGGTTAAGATGCATACCCTCAAAGGCATGGTGGGTTATTGCATGAAAGATTTGCACAAACCACACTTTAAATTTTTCTTGCACAACATATTTGCTGAGGAAATTACTAGAGGTCGTCAGCTATATGCCTTATATGGCCAGGCTGACTTGAAGAATAAAGTGTGCTTATCACCTGTCAATCTTTTTGAAAGAGCATATGTCTATATGGATAATTATATAGCCAATAAGCTTGGCGAATCTTTATAAACCACTCTTCTGAAAATGATTCGTACTATTGGAAAGTACTACCCAGTAGCCTCATGGATTATTCCAAAAACTGGCTCGAGTATGAGCCAAAAAAGATCTATGGTAGTGTGGAAAGTAATGAAACTCTCGCATCTCACTCAATGCATAGATATAGAAGAGATTTTCTTTGCAAATACTCCTCCTACCAGGTACTTTGACCCCATCAATGCAAGAAGAAGCGGAGATTATGAAGAGGAGGAGAATGACGATGGTGATGGACTCCAAGACAACGACAATACAACACCGGGAAGCTAATCAAATCCAACAGTTATTGATGATGATCAACAACCCTAGTCACTGCATGACTACAATACATCTTATCTATCTGTATGAGAGAGAGCATATAAATTCAAAAAAGCCATTGTAGATGGTGATGAATTTGTCCCGCTCTCCCCTGAAATTTGCAAGTTCATTGGTCTGATAGAAGAAGAAGCGTGTTTTGTTTAGTATCATGCTTTACTTCTCCCCAAATGTAATTCCTTCGCATGTGTTTGTAAGCTTTCATAATAAATAACACGTGTCATTATTACATATTTCTTGCCTTGTTATTTTTAAAATTGAAGCATGAATGTTTGTATACATGTTATTTGTATTTAATTTGCAATTTCTTAGCTTTTACAATGTCGGCAGATTTCGCTTCACATTTTATGCTCACTGTATGTAGCGTTTGTAAAACTTTTAACCTTATTATTTCTTGGGTTATGTTAAAATCTATCTTACAATAAGGTTATACCTTATTTACTAAACTTGCAAACCTTAGTGTGCCTAAGATTTTAATTCATTCGACCTTAGTATATCTTAGGTTATATTAAAATCTATCTCTTAGTATATCTTAGGTTATATTAAAATCTATCTTACACAATAAGGTTTTACCTTATTACTAAAGTTGTGAACCTTAGTCTACCTAAGATTTTAATTCAAATTAAAATATGCACCCACGATAAAAAATTAATTAATATGCAAACCTTAGTCTACCTAAGTGTTGGCGGCTTATTAGTAGTAATAATAATAACTCCCAAAAAAAAGTTTTGGCCGCTTTATTAGTAATAATAATAATAATTATAACTCGCACATTTTAACGATTTTTTGAATAATAGCAGCTTCACCTAGAGGCTAGAACGACACGCTCTTCACCTACGATCTTCACCTACGAAGCGAGGACAGACGATTAGTTAGCAGGAAAAACGAGAATGAGTTCCAAGTCAGCGATGCCTCCTGCTGCTGCTGCAGGAGGAATCGAGACATGCGCCCGCTTGGTGATCGGGAGCCCTCCTTCGCTGCTCTTCATCAAGGGCACTTGGTCTCCCCAGCACTTCCTCCTCTCTATCAGCGATGGAATCCAGTGCTGGACCTGCAACGGTACGCCCTTTGCCTTTACTACTTATGAAGTGTGTGCATGAGTGTGTGTGTACACGCATGCATGTATGAGAGTGTGTTATATATGCATGAGTGTCTAGTACCCAAATAGGGATCAAATTCAGGATGTCATAGCCAAGCCAACAGACCACATTTGATTCATACTACGGTACCTAAGTGCAGGGATTGGGATTTGAACCCAGGATCTCTCGATGACTTATGGTTATAATAGTGTCAAGGATCTCACAAGAAAACCCTGACCCTAGCATACAACCCTCAAACTCCAAGGCGAACAAGTGCAAGGATACTTAAAAGCACAAAACCGTCCTCCTAGTCCCTTGTGCCATACATCGTTGAGTCCCTGAAGCAGCGACGTGTCATCCTATGCCCCCATGGATTCCATGCTTTCTAGCTCGTGATTGTTGGGGTCATGAGAGAGAGAGAGAGAGAGAGAGAGAGAGAGAGAGAGAGAGAGATGAAATGATATATTAACGTCTTGAGAAGGCCAAAATGACCTATGAGACCAAAAAGGTTACAACAATTGATGGATCTGATACAATGTCTGTGTAAGGAAAGCTAAAAACAACTAAACAACTAACTGAAACTGAAACAACTATGAGGAAAAGTACGGTACTAGGAGCTCCTAATGGATAACATGTGGAAGGAAAACTCCAGCAACAAAGGTAAGCATCATACACATCACTATCCAAAGATGTCTCTCATCGGTCGATGGCGGATATCCTCAATGTCCTCCATGGTGAGTACTCTGACTGGACGTCTCCCATGTCGTGCTAGTATGGTCCTGATCCTCTGTTGTAGTCTCCGCCGGTGTCGAGATGGGCCTCTCATCTTGGGGTGCCTGGACCGCCCCAGCTCTATAGCCCGATCAATCAGTGTACCTCTGGTGCGGCTGTACTCTGGGGCTAGCTGCAATGCCTGCTGGCCTGACTGCTCAATCTCTGGGTGAAAGAAGTCTGTAATCTGCCTCTGTAGGTGTCTCTCCCTCTCTGATCCCCTCCCTCTCAGGAGACCCTCTCTATGTCTACGCAGCTCCAGCAAGTACAATCCGAGGCATCTCTGATCCTGGTATCTCATGACTCTAGAAAGTGGTCCGAAGCCCTCTCTGAACAGGCAGTGAAAACGGCCTCGTATCTCATAATATACTGGACAGTGACATATGTAATGTAACTCTGTCTCTGGCTCCCTCTGGCACAGCTGACAAATCCTGGCCTCAGCTGGTACTCCTCTGAATTTGCTAGTCTCAATCTCTAGCTGGTGTGAGGATGTGTGCATCTGACCAATAGCACACCGTACCCCATGAGAAAGATGAGTATCCATGTAGTTGGGTCTAATCACAAACCCATCCTCCGTGAGCTGGAGAAGATGATCTCTATAGAAAGCCATCTTCGTACCAAGCTCGTGTGTCAGCTGTATCCATGTCCTCCTAGTGTCCAGCTGAGTCAAGTCCTGCCTGATAAGTCTGGTAATCTCTGCCCGTGTGAGAGAGAGGGAGGGTGCATCCAGGAAGTATTAAAATGGAGGTAGCCTGTCCATACTAAAGCCATGCAGTTGGAACCAAGCTGTCGAGTCGCATATTGCAGGGTGTCGAGAAGCATTTATAGGTCTATGAGAAAGACATGTTGGTTGTAATTCATGCTCTTTCTACATGGAAACACTATTTGCTTGGGGCTGATTTCACTGTGCAAACAGATCATCAGACCTTGCGTTATTTCCTCACGCAAACTAAGCTTTCTGAGAAGCATATGAGATGGGCCAACTTTTTGTCTATGTTCCACTTTCAGATTGTGCATGTGGAAGGCAAAAAGAATGTTGTGGTAGATGCTTTGTCACGCAAGCCACAGGTCTCAACAGTTTCACTTGCTTATCATCATGAGCTTGATGAGATGAAAGAGCAATATGCGCAGGATGAGGATTTTGGGAGGGTCTATGTCATGGCCCTGTGAAAATGGAACAGCACAAGTGTGGGCATGGTGGTTGCAGAGTCAGAATATTGAATGATTCACATGGGGGGTGCCCGGACAGAGTTAATGATGTGTGGACATCCCTAGGTGTGAAGGGGGGAACTAGAACATTAAACTTTTAATGTTTATTAAAGTTGCCCCTAGGCCTTAGTGGCCCCTAGGGACTTTTAAAGTTTGGGGCCCTAGGATTTTTATGGGGAGGAGGCCACTCCACTTTTGGAGTGTGTGCTTCTCTCTCCTTCCCCTCTCTCTAGCTTTTGGGAAAAAGAGTCGTGGAGCACTCTTGTGGGCTCTCATGCGTGGAAAAGCTGAAGAGAAACTGGTCGACTGCTGAAGACTGGTTTGCTGCTGTTTTTCTCTGTACCAACCAGCCGTACAGTTCCGTACTACGGACAGGTTGTAGTAGGTACAGGCTGCGCTGAGTGTTCTCTGCACCAGGAGAGTGGGCGGCGGCTGTAATAGAAGGCTGCAGTTGCTGGTACAGCCTGTGCACACAGGTACAACAGCAGGTACAACACTGTACGACTGCCGTACAGTGTACGGACAGTCCAGGTACAGCAGTACGGCTGCTGGCGGCGCTGGACAGGTTTTGGACAGGTTTGGCTGCGCTGGTTCAGGCGAGTACAAGTGTAGACAGCAGGCGGCGTTTGCAAGTACAACTCCTGGCACGTATCCCGAGGTAGTAGAGACAGGTACGGGGCTGTTTTCAGGACTGTACAATCAAAGACAGCATAGAAGTGAACACAAGGAGGAGGGTACAGACAAGTACGTGCATGCGTGTGAAGCAGGGTTGTGGAAACAAGTGCCTGCAAGTACGGATTGGTACCGTTGCTTCCTCCAGTACTGTTACACGGGCTGATTTTGGTATGCTCCGCATCTGTTCATCTATCTCTCTTTCTACTGCTTGATGTCTGTTGCAGATTTGAGTTATCTGGCCCCTTGTGAGAGGAGGGGTATGGCAGATTGACAAGGGTTGAGACAGAGTTTGGACAGTACATGTATGTATGAGCTGAGATGTTGAATCATGAGTTATGCCAGATGTATGCTCATGGCTGCCCTGCTTAGTGGTCTTGGCTGATCAGAGGGAGGCACAGTGTGTTATTTTGAGACACAGATCTGTGTGCATGGATCCTCTGTGCTAAGAGGGATTGTGGGCCGTCAGATTGGACATACAGGTGTAATCTCTTGGCTGATTTTTGTTGTACTCAGCCATTCATTCTTTTGGAATTGAATAAAGAAATACCGCAAGGGGCGCCAAGCTTTGGGCGCCAACAGGGGTGTCGCCTTGTTTTCAGATTTGGGCACTCTAGCTCCAATCTTTTCTGTTTTCATATCTAGACTACAAGTGGACGGGTGACTGCTAGTCTACCGCACTCTGGTTTCTATCAGAGGCCGGTTTCAAGGTTCCGTTGCCGGGACCAATCATCAACTTTCTGAAGGGGGTGAGCTCGTGGTTGCCTCGAAGAAAGCCATCGCTGAAAATTCAGCAAACATGTCTGATACAGAGGATGAGTACTTCTATCATGAAGAAGAAGAGCAAGAGACTTCTCCTGAGAGAGATGTATCTGAGGATATTTTTGCAGGAGAACAGGCTGCAGATGTTGAGCCTTATGAGGATGTAATACAGCCAGAAGATGTTAATGGTAAAGAGGATGATGATGCTCGGTTCAAAGATCGTTTGGCTAGTGTTATGGATACTCTTATGCAACTCACACAGAGTGAGAGATTTGCTGAATTTATGAGATCCCGCACAGAGCCCCGCACAGAGCCCAAGAAAAAGAAGAAGAAGGTTCGTTCTAAGAATCTTCCACAGGGTCATAGTGGTGCCATCCCACAGGAACCATCTTTTGGCCAGTTTCCGAACATGCAGCATGCTTATGGTGCAAACTCTCAGAGTTCCTTCTATGGACAGCCACCTATTCCTCAGCAGAATATGCATCCAGGTTATTTTGGTGGTGGCTCGGTGTTCCAATCTATGACTGGGAGTTACCCTCGGGAAGCATGGGTATGCACGGGCCTTTTGGAGCTAATTTTCAGCCTGGTATGCAGGGGAATATGTATGGTGGTATGGAGTTCGGTATGCAAGGAAATATGTTTGGAGGCATGCAACCTGGGATGCAAGGCAATATGTTTGGTGGATGCAGCCAGGTATGCATAATGGAATGTTTGGAAACATGGCTGGAATGTATGGTATGCCTGGTGTGGGAATGGGTAATGTTGACCCAATGATGGGTATGAATGTTGGGGGCAGCAATCTTGCGAAACCACTTCCATATGATAATCTAACGCCTATGGGAAAGGCGAAGGATTACAAGGAAGGGGGAGCTGCAGTGAAGTTTGATACATTCAGTGGGGCCAAAGATAAATTGAAAGCACTTACCTTTTTACAGCAGTTTGATGCTGCTTTTTCTGGAGGGAATTACACAGAGTCCTCTAAGGTGAGGAAAGCTGCCACTTTTCTCAAGGGCAATGCTTTGCAGTGGTGGTCTACTCTTCTTTTGCAGGGCATAGCACCCACTACACGGGTCCAATTTAAACAGGTTTTCTCTTCCGTATGGCTCACATCTACATTTGAGGTGGATGTTATGACCGCATGGCACAAATTGGATGCTTCAAAGTGTGATAATTTGGAGGATTATAACAAGAAGTTTTGGGAAGCTTTACTCCCAGTGACTTCTTATCGTGCGGTGCCACTGTCTGAGCAGGTAGAGAAGTATTGTTGTGGGCTGCCCATAGAGGTGTGAGATTATTGTATCAAGACAAGAGTAACGAACATGTCACAGATGATTGAAAATGCTATGACAGCTAATGCGTTACTCACTGGTGGATCATCTGGGTTTAAAGGCAGGAAGAAATTGAGCAAGAAAGCTGAAAAATTTGGGCATGCTTCTCGTGATGCTAAAGGGTTTTCAGAGACGAAGTATAAGAAGTTGCCAATGCCCAAGAGGACTTCTGAGGAAAGACAGGCTTTGAGAGATGCTCATAAGTGTTTTTACTGTACTGAAGAGGGGCATATGTCATTCAATTGTCCCAAAAGAAAGTCCCAAAAGGACTCTGACAATAAGGGAGAGCCCAAGCCAAAGAAACAAAAACCTTCTGCAGGCTTAGTTCCTGATCTTGTGGGGGAACAGCCAGGTGGTGAAGCTACAGAGTTGTGCAGGGCATGGGGCAAAGTGAGAGATCAGAATGCTTTGATCTTCTTTGATACAGGTGCTAGGGCCAACTTCATTTCACCAGATTTGGCTGGCCGATTGGGGATTCGCGCAGAGGAGATGGGGCCGTTACATGAGGCTAATATGGCTTGTCCAGGGTATGCAGAACCCGTTACTCCTATCATTGGGAAGCTTTAGCTTCATTTACAGGGTTATGTGGACAGCGAAGAGTTCTTTATCATGCCACTTGATGGCTGTGATGTTTTGTTGGGGATGCCATGGTGCCACAGAGTACATGCGGTGGTGGATACTTACAATAGGAAAATCACTCTGACTCATAAAGGGAAAGAACATGTATTGGATGTAAAACTCAAAGGGGAATTTGTTCCTATTGTATCTGCTTCGGCGATTTCATCAGTAATGAAAAAGCATCTTTCTGCGTACTTGATTTATGTAAAGGATGCACAGGATGATGAGTCTAAGTCTAATTTGTCTATGTTAGATAAGGACAGGACTGATTTCTTATGTGGGTTTCAAGATTGTTTTTCCGAGTCATTGCCAGGAGAATTACCTCCTGAGAGGCCAGAAGATCATGCCACTGATCTGATTCCTGGTAGTACTCCACCGAATAGACCGCCGTACCGTGTTAGTGCAGCCCAACAGGAAGAGATTATGAGTCAGGTGCAGGAGCTTTTGAATAAGGGGTTGATACAGCCTAGCTCATCACCCTTTTGCTCACCTGTACTCTTAGTGCAGAAGAAGGATGGTTCTTGGCGCATGTGTATTGATTACAGGGCGCTGAACAAGAATACCATCAAGAATCGATTCCCCATACCGAGGATCGATGACATTTTGGACCGCTTACAGGGCTCCACAGTCTTTAGTCGTATTGACTTGAAAAGCGGGTATCATCAGATACGCATTAGACCCGAGGATGTGCATAAAACAGCATTCCGAACCACGTTTGGGTTGTATGAGTTCTTGGTTATGCCCTTTGGTTTGACAAACGCACTTGCCACATTTAACAGAATGATGGACATGATTTTCAGGCCTCATAGAGAGTTTGTGGGCACATTCTTTGATGATATGATTGTGCATTCAGAAATTGAGGAAGAGCATAGAAGGCATTTGGCCATTGTGTTTGCAGAACTCAGAAACCATAGGTTGGTTGTTAATGGCAAGAAGAGTGAGTTCTTTTTGCAGGAGATACATTTCTTGGGGCATATTGTGTCTGCGCATGGAGTCCGTATGGATCCAGCAAAGGTGGAAGCAATACTTAATTGGCCAGCTTTGAGGACCGTGCATGATGTATGCAGCTTTCTAGGATTGTGTTCCTATTACAGGCGTTACATACAGCACTTTGCTGAAATTGCTTCGCCTCTTCATGCTTTGACGAAGAAGGCAACTCCGTTTAGATGGGCTGATCGGGAAATTACAGCATTCAAAAAGCTCAAAGAAAAGCTTACTTCGGACCCAGTATTGGTGTTACCGGACCTCCGAAAGGCTTTTGTTGTCCAGTGTGATGCATGTGGAAGTAGCATTGGTGCAGTTCTCATGCAAGAGGGACATGTGATAGCCTATGAGAGTAGAGTTTTCCAAGATGCTGAGAAGCATTTACAGGTTTATGAGAAAGAGATGTTGGCTGTAATTCACGCTCTTTCTACATGGAAACACTACTTGCTTGGGGCTGATTTTACTGTGCAGACAGATCATCAAACCTTGCGTTACTTCCTCACGCAGACTAAGCTTTCAGAGAAGCATATGCGTTGGGCAAACTTTTTGTCAATGTTTCACTTCCAGATTGTGCATGTGGAAGGCAAAAAGAATGTAGTGGCAGATGCTTTGTCACAAAAGCCACAGGTCTCTGCAGTTTCACTTGCTTATCATCATGAGCTTGATGAAATGAAAGAGCAATATGCCCATGATGAGGACTTTGAAAGGTTGTATGATCAGATGTCTGAGGGTCAGCGGCATGAGCATTATACTCTCAGAGATGGGTTTTTATTGATGCATGGCAGACTGTGTGTTACCAGGCCATTGCGACTCAAGGTTATGATTGAAAGTCATGCTCCACCGTATGCAGGTCATAGAGGTATTGATGCAACGGTCAAAGCAGTGGAGACTTTCTTTTATTGGCCAACCTTGAGAAGAGATGTTGATGCCTTTGTGAGGCAATGCATCGTGTGTCAGAAGGTAAAGTTTGACCGTCAGAAGACACCAGGGTTATTACAGCCTTTACCTATTCCAGATAGACCTTGGGAGAGCATTGCCATGGATTTTATATTTGATCTTCCACGGACACAAACGGGAAATGATGGCATTTGGACTATCATATGCAGGTTCAGTAAGCAGGCTCATTTCATTCCCGTGCGTAAGACGATCAAAGTGGATCATATGGTGAAGTTGTTCATGGCGAACATCTTCAAGTATCATGGCTTGCCTACGTCTATCATTAGTGACCGTGATCCACGGATGACGAGTTTATTCTGGAGAGGGTTGTTTGACAACATGGGTACAACTCTCAAGTTTTCATCGTCATTTCATCCACAGACAGATGGTCAGTCAGAAGAGGCTAACTCTACAGTGTTGGATCTTCTCAAGTGTTATGTGTCAGAGCACAAGCAACAATGGGAAAAGTATCTTCCTTTGGTGGAGTTTGCATATAACAACACTACATACCTCGACAGGCAAGGCGCCTTTTGAGATTGTGGAAGGAGGGAAGAAGGTACCACCCATTTTGCATACAAAGGATAAGATCTTTGAGGCTGATCAATATGTGGAGAGTTTGGATGAAGCTTATCGGAGGGTTAAGTTGGCACTCCAGAAAACTCAGCAGAAGCAAAAGAAAGCCGCAGACCGTCACAGACGTGATTTACAGTTTTCATTGGGTAATTGGGTTCTTTTGCGCTTTGAAAAGGCTAGACTCAAGAAGTGAAGGGTAAAGAGCGCTTATTCCCTAAGTTGAGCATGCGATATTATGGGCCTTTTCAGGTTTTGGAAAAGATTAGTGAGGTAACCTATCGTTTGAAGTTACCAGATCACTGGAGGATTCACAATGCTTTTCACGTGAGTCTTCTTAGACCTTTCCGTGGGGATGTGCCTGAGGATGTATCAGATGAGGCTCAGCCGAAGGTGAGGAACTTGATGAGGTTCCGATTCCAGAGCAGATACTGGCACATAAGGAAAGAAAGGTACGAGGTAAAGTTTCCCGTCGCTATCTTGTGAAGTTCAAGAACTATTCACCGATGGATGCGAAGTGGATGGAGGAAGGTGACTTAACAGATTCACCTCAAGTTTTGCAGCTTTATCTTGATGCCTCTGAGTTAGAGCCGACTCTTGTTGTGGCTCATTCAGGTTCAGCAGAGCATGGGTCTGGAGCATTACCTGATGCTCAAGAGGGGGGTAACACCTCCACTCCCTTGTTATAGACAGGCTCAGATGACATCTAGAGGTCGCTTGGTGCAGTTTTTATCTCACCCGAAGGTACTGAGGCTGACAGTACATCTGTTTACGGGACTTCTATGATATATGTGTACTAGTCACATGAAATTTTGTGGATATGTATGGTTCACAGTGGTATACAACTTGGACTATTACTACGCCATTGTTTTGCAGTGAATGATGATACATATGCATGGCTTAGAGAGATTGGGACGCTGATCTTGCCATATTGTACATTTCACTTTGGATATTTTGCTGTATCACCAGAATGCAATCGAGGACGCTTGCCATTTTTCAAGAGGGGGGTATGTCATGGCCCTGTGAAAATGGAACAGCACAAGTGTGGGCATGGTGGTTGCAGAGTCAGAATATTGAATGATTTACATGGGGGGTGCCCGGACAGAGTTACATGAGGTGTGAAGGGGGGAACTAGAACATTAAACTTTTAATGTTTATTAAAGTTGCCCCTAGGCCTTAGTGGCCCCTAGGGACTTCTAAAGTTTGGGGCCCTAGGATTTTTATGGGGAGGAGGCCACTCCACTTTTGGAGTGTGTGCTTCTCTCTCCTTCCCCTCTCTCTAGCTTTTGGGAAAAAGAGTCGTGGAGCACTCTTGTGGGCTCTCATGCGTGGAAAAGCTGAAGAGAAACTAGTCGACTGCTGAAGACTGGTTTGCTGCTGTTTTTCTCTGTACCAACCAGCCGTACAGTTCCGCACTACGGACAGGTTGTAGTAGGTACAGGCTGCGCTGAGTGTTCTCTGCACCAGGAGAGTGGGCGGCGGCGCTGATCAGAGGGAGGCACAGTGTGTTATTTTGAGACACAGATCTGTGTGCATGGATCCTCTGTGCTAAGAGGGATTGTGGGCCGTCAGATTGGACATACAGGTGTAATCTCTTGGCTGATTTTTGTTGTACTCAGCCATTCATTCTTTTGGAATTGAATAAAGAAATACCGCAAGGGGCGCCAAGCTTTGGGGGCCAACAGGTGTCGCCTTGTTTTCAGATTTGGGCACTCTAGCTCCAATCTTTTCTGTTTTCATATCTAGACTACAAGTGGACGGGTGACTGCTAGTCTACCGCACTCTGGTTTCTATCAGAGGCCGGTTTCAGTCTATGATCAGGTGTCTAAGGGTTAGCGGCATGATCACTATGCTCTCAGGGATGGCTTTTTGTTGATGCATGGTAGATTGTGTGTTACCAAGCATTTACGGCTCAAGGTTATGATTGAAAGTCATGCTCCACCGTATGTAGGTCATAGAGGCATTGAGGCCACGGCAAAGGCAGTTGAGGCTTTCTTTTATTGGCTGACCTTGAAACGCAATGTTGATGCTTTTGTTAGGCAATGCATCATATGCCAGAAGGTGAAGTTTGACCGTCAAAAGACACCAAGGTTACTTCAGCCTTTACCTATTCCAGATCAAGGTTGCATCCGTACGTACGTACGGATCGATCCGTACCGCACGGAACGTACTGTACGGATCCGTACGCGTACGGATCCATCCGTACGTTTATTTTTTAAAAAAAACCCCTTTTTGACCTTTCGCCGTGCGATTTTGGCTTGTTTTGGATTTTCGCCTGTTTCGCCCAGCCGCCAGCACTCTGTTTCGCTCCGTCTCTGCACACTGTGCACAGGTAAGTCACACGCTCTCTCGCTCATGGCCTTGGTCCCTCATGATTCATCTCGTACTGTACTCTCTCTCTCTCTCTCTCTCTCTCTCTCTCTCTCTCTCTCTGCCAATGTACTACTGTCTACATGATTAATCTCGTCTCTCTCTCACTCCCTCCCGAGTCCGGGGTCCCTCTCCCTCTCTCTCTCTCTCTCTCTCTCTCTCTCTCTCTCTCTCTTTCCTCCTTTGGAGTATGCTCTACGCTCTCCCTCTCTCTCTCTCTCTTTCTTTCTTCCTTTGGAGTATGTACTCTGCTCTAAGCTCTCTCTCTCTCTTTGTTTGTGTCACAGAGCTTCCAGGATCCAATATGCCGAAGCCATGCAACCCCTACTGGCAGGAGCACACGAATGTCATCCGTGTTATTAATACGCCGACCCAAGCTGGTTCGGGCACGCGTAGATGGCAGTGCAAGTATTGCAACTTCGAGCTCACGAGCACAATTTCTCGTGTCGTGATACACTTGACAGGTATTGGCACCACCGGCAATTGTGGTGGGTGCAAGCAGGTGCCGCAGGATATCAGAGACAAGCTCATTGCTGAGAATTCATCAACAGCAAAGGGTTCAAAGAAGGTAAGGGGCAGCCAGCACACTCAAGATGCACTTCATGATGCGCTTGTGGGGGAGATGGGTGATTCTTCCACACAGGATAGCCAGTCTACAGGGGGCAGAAAGAGGGCCCGTGTCATGCAGGAGGGTGATGAGGATGATGATGCACATGTGCTGAGACAGAGTACTTTGCCTTCACGTGTGTCATCTCTTTCGTGGGTGAAAGAGAGACAAAAAGTGGCTGAGATGGAGATTGCAAGCACTCTTGTGGAGTGCAACATCTCCTTCAATGTACTGAGGACTGATCAATGGAAGAGAATGGTGAGGGCCATAGCAGAGGTTGGCCACACAGACTCGTGGTCCGGGGTGGAGTATAACAAAATGCGTACCACGATGCTTGAAGAGCAGAAAGCCTTGATAGACAAGGCATTGGTACCTGTCAAGGCAGGATGGCAGTCTTTTGGGTGCACCATCATATCTGATGGCTGGAGTGATATGCGTAGACGACACATTATCAATATTTTGGTGTCCTCATGTCTTGGCACATACTTCTTGCGGGCTGTGGATGCAGGAAAGGCAGGAGAATCCATCAGTGCTGAGTTTATTTATCACCACATCAGACAGGCAATTTTGGATGTTGGGCCAGAGAATGTGGTCCAAGTGGTGACAGACAATGCTTCAAATTGCAAGCGTATGGGTGAATTGGTCGAGGCAGAGTTTCCTCGCATTGCTTGGACTCCTTGTGCTGCACATTGCTTGGACCTGCTGATGGAGGATATTGGAAAGTTGCCATGGGTGCAACCTAATGTTGCAGATGCCATGAAGATTACTACATTTTTCCGAAAAAAACATCAGGCTTTGGCCATCTTCAGGAGCCATAGTGCACTTGATATGGTGCGACCCTCGAAGACCAGGTTTTCTTATATGTTCTTGGTCTTGCAGAGGCTTTTTAGATTGCGGGACCCACTACTACAGACTGTGGTGGACCCGAAATGGAGGTTTATGCACCATGCACAGACAGAGGCCACTAGATACATTCAGCGGAAAGTGCTTGACGAGGCCTTTTGGACAGAGGTACAGAGCTTGACAGTGGCATTGCAGCCTATCCATGTCCTCCTCCGAATCACAGATATGGAGGGCTCTACTCTTGGACTGGTCTATCATCTCTTCATGGAGATGAAGCGCCATATTGCCACCTGTACGACATTGACGGAGTCTCAGTGAGTGTACACTTGGATATTGTTCTTGGTTGATTATATTAATATTAAATAATATGCACATTGCAACAATGAACAATATGTTTAAAGTTATATTATATAATGACTGTTGGAATGTTGGCTTGTCAATTTGTAGCCGTGGTGACATCCTGGCTATTGTAGAGCGGCGATGGACATTTATGAGCCGTCCCATTCATGGGATGGCTGCATTGCTTCATCCCTTCTACAAGAAGCCAGAGCTGTTTAGTGAGAGCACTCTGCTCACGCAGAAAGACCAGTACATCAACATAATGTACGACGAGGATGAGCAACTTGAGGTTGATGCAGAGATGGTGAGTTTTATGAACAATCTAGGACCATCCTTTGCTAGAGCGGTGGTTTTGAGAGAGGAGGCGACGAAATTTCCTCTCACGTGGTGGCAGAGCTATGGAAGACAAGGTCTTCCAAAGCTGACTCATCTTGCTCTCCGAATCCTCTCGCAGGTACTCTTGACTCTTTCACAATTGCATCCATCTTTAAAGTTTCAAGTTTGATTCATTAAGGGTTTTGAGTCTTGACTCCGAAATCGTATCGTGATTCGTGATCGTAGGATTGTTCTGCTGGTGCTTGTGAGCGCAATTGGAGTGCCTACTCCTTGGTTCACACGAAGATCCGCAATCGACTTAGTACCGCTCAGCTGGAGCGATTAGTGTATTGCCGAGCTAACATGAAGCTCGTGCGAGATTATCATGCTTTGGGGGCACCCAAGCAGGTATATTTAAGTTTTAACTGTCGTACGTCTTTTGACACATTTCAATATAAGTCATTTCTTGTGGTTCTGACTTGTCGGATTTTGCTTTTCCACAGGCAGATCCGACCCATGTGAAGATGGTGCCAACCTCTACTGAGGGCGACGTGGAGCAGCGTGTCAGAGACGAGCAAGCAGATATTATACGACTCCTTCATAGAGAGTTGGAGAGCATCGATCGTCGTGTCACAAGGTCACGCGCACGGGCTTTGGCGATACCTGTGCGTGAGGAGGCTGCAGATTCAGAGAGCGCTAGACGGAGGAGCATTCGTCGGGGGAAGCTGCCTGTTCGTACGCAGCGGACTCGGGCGAATGAGGCTGTCACTCTCATTCATACTCAGAGTGAGCCAGGAGATGATGATGTAGCACATGGATCTCATGATACATCTTTCACATCATCACATGTGCCCATGATGGCAGAGCCTGAGTATGACGACGAGGGCAATGTCTTGACAGATGGGGACTTGCTCTCTTCTGGTGCATCGTCATCATCATCATCTGATGAGGAGTTTTGACTCTTAGATCATGTTTCATTGTGGAGTCTAGACTCTGGACTAGCCCTTATGGGCCTTTTGAGGACATTTCTATTATGTAGTGTTGCAGCTTGCTATGTAGTATGTGCATTGTATTCAGTTTGTTTTGAATCTTGATGCATTTGCAGCCTTTTGACATGGACGAGAGTCGAGACTTTTGTTGTGTGCACTGTGAACACTGATTCATCAGTTTATATAGAGCTAACTTCTAAGAGTGGTGATTGGTGATTAAAGATTGATCTCTGTCATCTGATTGAAAAATGGTTTTGGTATCTGATGTTTGATTTCTGAAGTAACAAGTTTTACAACATGCGGCAAGGGTTTTGTGATTACTAATCAAATGCGTATTAGCAAAGACCTTATTAGATTGTCTTATAGGTCTCTCTCACAATTTAAAATGTATTTGGATCTTTTTATGTTTACTTTGATATGAAATGCCATATAGATTGATATTTTTTACAATGGTACGTATTTTTACGTACACAAAAATTTTATCTGTACGGAACAACGTACAAATACGTACCGTACATTACGTACAGTACGTACACATCAACCTTGTTCCAGATAGACCATGGGAGAGCATTGCCATGGATTTTATATTTGATCTTCCGAGGACACAAACGGGGAATGATGGCATTTGGACTATCATATGCAGGTGCAGTAAACAGGCACATTTCATTCCCATGCGTAAGAAGATCAAAGTAGATCACATGGTGAAGTTGTTCATGGTGAACATCTTCAAGTATCATGGCATGCCTTCGTCTATCATCAGTGACCGTGATCCACGGATGACGAGTGTCACCAGCCTGGACATTTCCCAGTATGAAAGGGGTCTGGTGGACTCCAGGTGTCATGTGCATCCCGCACTTGGATGCCACGTAGACATTTCTGTACAGAAGGTGCAGGACTTGGGATGGTGAACTGGTCCCATGTGAACCCAGTCCGGACGAGTCAGCCAGGGATCCATCTCAGTCGTCCCAAGTCAGGTGTGCATTGTCCTGCACAGGAGTAAGGTCAGGTGTGCACTACCCTGCACATGAAACAGTGCCAGTCCGCGTTGTGAGTCTCCCTCTAGAATGATGTCAGTGAGTCTGTGTATCTGGTATGGTACCGGATGCCAGATCACTGAGTAGTGTGGACGCCCGATGACCGGCCAAGAGCCTATAAAAGGGTGGCCAAGGTTAGTTATTGGGATATAGAGAGTCTCGCGAGTTTGTGAGAGCTCTATGGTCT
This sequence comes from Cibotium barometz, assembly GCF_041138505.1. Classification (NCBI taxonomy): domain Eukaryota; kingdom Viridiplantae; phylum Streptophyta; class Polypodiopsida; order Cyatheales; family Cibotiaceae; genus Cibotium; species Cibotium barometz. Next base: position 25,773,005 of record NC_141107.1, on the reverse strand, counting down.
TGGAGCCTGGATCTAGTGTAGACGTGCACCTGCTTTATGCAGCCGAGGCCGGCAGCAATCTCGAGGCCCGCGAGGGCAGCTTCGTGGCGGTATGGGACGTCGCGAGGAGAAGATTGGTCGGTACGTCATCCTAGTTAGCTCAGCTCGTGGCTCGGTGTGGGGACAGCCAAGACTGTGGGCCACGGCTGTCATGGTTGGGAGGTGAGTCAGGCCTGCACCCCCTTGTTTGTTTGTTCGTTTGTTTGCAGGTTGAGTCTCCAACCGAGAACGATCACGAGGAGATCCGTGGGGATTTGACACAGTGACTAATACAGCAGGTACACTGGCTGGTACAACAAGTACAGAAGCTGGTACAGTTGGTACAATGGGTGGTACAGCAAGTACAACAAGTACAAGGAATGGTACAGCCAATACAATGGCTGGTACAGCAGGTACAAAGGCTGGTACAACAAGTACAATGGCTAGAAATCATAATAAATGATTAGTTACCCTTGCCTTCAGTATTTCTTCGCAATGGAAGCCTCCAAAACAGCCCCCAACAGCCGGTATTCTTCATGGGCAGCCTTCAAGAGAGAGAGAGAGAGAGTAGCCATCATTAGGGCAGCCTGTAACGGTGGTAGAGGCTAGTGTGTAACAAGAGAGCCTCTATTAATGAAGAGAGAGGGCTCCAATTTATAGATTTGGGCCTCCCATGAGCTAAAATGGCAAGAGAAGGCTACAATGACAAGTGGAGAGCCACACAATAGCTGAAGTGACAAGTGTGAGGCCACTTGTCTCACTTTGATCCACTTTCTAACAAGAGTCAGGCCAATTGTCTCACTTTGGTCCACTTTCTTGCCACATGTCCCAATCTAAGAGATGGGTCCTTCCATAAACTTTATCTCTAAAAATATCCCAACTGGTAGACATTCTGTCATAGGCACTTTGCCAACTCTTGGTATCTGCTCAATTCCAGATGTAATGACGCGAACAGAATTTCCATCGGAGTCGGGCCAAAAATAGCAACTCTCCTAAATTTTAGGAGTGTGGTCCTTCGTATTCTAGGATAATCCCCCATTCCCAAAGCTTGTACTTTCCAAATATTTAGACATCCTGGAGTCCACCAGACCCCTTTCATACTGGGAAATGTCCAAGCTGGTGACAAGTAGTCTATCGTTTGAAGCTACCAGAGCAGTAGATGATTCACAATGCATTTCATGTGAGTCTTCTTAGACCTTTCCGAGGGATGTGCCTGAGGATGTATCAGATGAGGCTCAGCCGGAAGTGGAGGAACTTGATGAGGTTCTTATTCCAGAGCAAATACTGGCACACAAGGAAAGAAAGGTACGAGGTAAAGTTTCTCGTCGCTATCTTGTGAAGTTCAATAACTATTCATCGATGGATGCGAAGTGGATGGAGGAGGGTGACTTAGCAGATTCACCTCAGGTATTGCAGCTCTATCTTGATGCCTTCGAGTTGGAGCCGACTCTTGCTACGGCTCATTCAGGTTCAGCAGAGCATAGGTCTGGAGCATTCCCTGATGCTCAAGAGAGGGGTAGCACCTCCGCTCCCTTGTCACAGACAGGCTCGGATGTCATCTAGAGGTCGCTTGGTGCAGCTTTTGTCTCACCCGAAGGTACTGACAACTAACAGCACATCTACTTATGGGACTTCTATGATATATGTGTACTAGTCGCATTGGATGTTGTGGTTATATATGGTGCACAGTGGTATACAACTTGAACTATTACTACACCATTGGTTTGCAGTGAATGTTGCTACATATGTATGGCTCAGAGAGAGATTGGGACGCTGATCTTCCCATATTGTACTTTTCAATTTCAGTTGCATCACATGGTTGATATTTTGTTGTATAGGCAGCTTTCGTTATCAGTGTGGTTCCGCTTGGATGTCATGTTGTATCACCAGGATGCAATCGGGGACGCTTGCCATCTTTCAAGAGGGGGGTATGTCACGACCTTGTGTGTATTTGTACAGCGTATCCGAACATTGGGCATGGTGGTCAGTGTGCAGAACATTTATTAAATGTGCACACTTGGGGTCAAGAGGGTATTACTAAGGCCCTTTTTCCATAACCCCATGTGGGGGGAGGACAATGGTTTGGAGGGGAAAGGATTAAAAACCCAATAAAATAAAAGAACCCCTTTTTGGGGAGCATCGTGGCCCATTTGGGGGAGGCCTACATTATTTTTGGAGGACTCTGCAGCTGCACGTTTTCCTCTCTCCTGACCGGTGGGCTGCAAGGAAGCGCAAGGCTAGTTTTTTCACTCTCTCTCTCTCCCTTTTTGCAACAGGCCGGCAGACTGGTCAACAGGAAGCGCAGTGCTGGACTGCAGCAGTCGGGCTGCAGCACGTTGGATTTTTCTTGGCTAAAGGCTGGCGGGCTGGGCTGCAAGACACAAACAAGCTTTTTCCTCTCTCTTTTGGAAGGGGGCGGGGAACTGCAGGTGGCTGCAAGAGTGCAGCTACATGAGCAGCATTGCAGCGGGCAGATTGCAAGCAGCGTAGCGCAGCCGAACAGCCGACAGCCCAGTAGCAGGCACCCCGTGGGACACTAGTTGAGAGAGCTATCCAGTAGACGCCCGAGGGTTCGCGGATCCTCACATCGGAGACGGTGCCTACACCGGAGGATTCAGAGCATCATTGCGAGGCATCGGGCTTGTCCGACCAGGCATCTCACTATGGCAGATATCCAGGCCATTCGGCAGAGACCCATGCTAGAGCTCCTAGGATGATTACCACTCCAGCCACCATATACTGTTGTACTCAACTGTCACTTTTGTACTCCCCCATATTCATGTATTCATGTATCCATGTACTCATGTACCCCATTTTGACTAGTAGCATTAGCTTCCCACTCTCCCTAGTTGCTGCTTCCGGATGCTCCCTACTGATGTATTGTAGGACTAGATACTTACCTTCAGTCTTTCTTTTCTTTTCCAGACAGTGTATCAGATGTCACATGGTTGTAACTTTGGTCTCATAGGTCACTTTGGCCTTTTGAAGACGTTAATATAACATTTCATTTCATTTCTCTCTCCCCCTGTGGAAGGTGGCGCACAGCTGAACAAGGCTTTCTCATCTCCCTCTCTCCCGTGGAAGGCGGTGCGAGACTGAACGTGGCTGTTGGAGGTGCAGAACTGCAGGATTACACAAGACTGAACAGGGCGTGAGTGTCTCTCTTTTCACTGGCTCGGACTGTCTCGGAGGTGCTCCTTTGGTCCTTTGTGAGAGGAAGGGTTTGGCAGTTCTGAGGGTAGAAACAGGGCAATTCTAGCATGTTTTTGGAAGGATTCTTGGGCTATTTTATGGCAATGTGCCTGGGTCAATTGGCTGCATTACAGGGCCTTGTGGATGTACCTTCTTGGCGAGCAGTTTGGACATGCATATGTATAAGCCATGTTTGGCCATGTTGTACACAGTTGAACTCTTCCTTGAATGTGAATAAAGAACTACCGAAAGGGGCGCCAAGCTTTGGGGCCAATAGGTGTCGTTGTTTTCTTGTAGGAGCACTCTAGCTCCCTTTTATCTTTATACTTTGCTAAATTACAGCTCTGTTTGGGCGACAGTTAGTCTACCACACTTTAGTTTCTACTCAAGGCCGGTTTCACCTGCCTGCTGCCAACATCTGGCAAGCCAACCACCATTTGGTCCCGGAAGGCCCGCCGCAGCGCATCCACATTCAAGTGGCCAAAATGGAAATGCCACAAGTCACCAATCTGAGTGCCTCTTAAAGAAGAGAGTGCTGAGAGTTTGTAGATACCATTCTCCACTCCGCCTTCCCATACAACCTGGCCTGTTTCTTTGTCCCGTAGAGCAACAAAATGCTCATCAAACTCCACCCAGAAGCTAGTCTTGGAAACCTCATGCACTGACAAAAGATGAAAACCAAGTGTTGGGACATAAAGAACACGAGAGGAATGCTTCCCCCCTTTGCCATCGGGAATAATCTCCATCTTGCCCTCACTGTGAATCGGGATAGTGGAATTGTCGCCAGTGAAAATGCAGCGCATCCACATTCAAGTGGCCAAAACGGAAATGCCACAAGTCACCAATCTAAGTGCCTGTTAGAGAAGAGATGCTGAGAGTTTGTAGATACCATTCTCCACTCCGCCTTCCCATACATCCTGGCCTATTTCTTTGTCCCATAGAGCAACAAAATGCTCATCAAACTCCACCCAGAAGCTAGTCTTGCAAACCTCATGCACTGGCAAAAGATGAAAACCAAGTGTTGGGACGTAAAGAACGCGAGAGGAATGCTTCCCCCCTTTGCCATTAGGAATAATCTCCATCCTGCCCTCATTGTGAATCGGGATAGTGGAATTGTCGCCAATGAAAATGCAACCTGACTGCCATTTAAGATTCTATAATAACTCTCAAGGAGGAGTCATGTGCCTGGAAGCACCACGATCGTGAATCCACTCCCGAGTATCCCTGGCGGTGAAACCAACTACCTCTCTACTCGAAGAAGATGAAGTATCTATGTCCATAATCTCCAAGTGCACAAAAGCTAGAGTCTTGTACTCACGTAGGAAATCGGTTCTATCTTTATCTAACATAGATTGAAGTTCATCATCTTTTGCATCCTAAACAAAAACCAAGTACTCGAACAATGACACCTGTTGGCCCCAAAGCTTGGCGCCCCTTTCGGTATTTCTTTATTCACATTCAAGGAAGAGTTCAAAACACCATGTTGTTCTTCACCTCTAATCTGCCAAGAAGGTACATCCACGAGGCCCTGTAAACGCAGCCAATTGACCCATGCACATTGCCATAAAACAGCCCAAGAACCCTTCCAAAAACATGCTAGAATTGCCTTGTTTTCACCCTCAGAACTGCCAAACCCTTCCTGTCACAAAGGGCCAAAGGAGCACCTCTGAGACAGTCTCGAGCCAGTGAAAGGGAGAGAGAGGGAGATGAGAAAGCCCTGTTCGGCTGTGTGCCACTTTCGACAGGGGGGGGGAGAGAGAGAGAAACCCTGTTCGGCTGCGCTGCGCTGCTTGCAGTCTTCCCGCCTGCAATCCTACGCATGTAGCTGCACTCTTGCAACCGCTTGCAGTTCCCCGCCCCCTTCCAAAAGAGAGAGGAAAAAGCTTGTCTGTGTGTTGCAGCCCAGCCTGCCAGCCTGTAGCCAAGAAAAAGCCAACGTGCTGCAGCCCGACTGTTGCAGTCCAGCCCTGCACTTCCTGTTGACTAGCCTGCCGGCCTATTGCAAAAAGGGAGAGAGAGAGAGAGTGAACAAACCAGCCTTGCGCTTCCCTGCAGCCCGCTAGCCGCCAGGAGAGAAAAACGTGCAGTTGCAGCCCGATTCCTCCAAAAAGAGAGAGTCCTCCAAAAGTAACATAGGTCTCTCCCAAATGGGCCACGATGCTCCCCAAAAAGGGGTTCTTTTATTTTATTGGGTTTTTAACCCTTTGTCCCCCCCAAACCATTGTCCTCCCCCCACATGGGGTTATGGAAAAAGGGCCTTAATAATACCTTGAGTCCTCTTGACCCCAAGTGTGCACATTTAATAAATGTTATGCACACTTGTGTCCTGCACATTGACCACCATGCCCAATGTTTGTATACGCTGTACAAATACACAGGGTCGTGACAGCAAGGACACTAGTTCTTGCATTCGTGGTAAGTAGCACAGGGAATCTTTTCCAAAGTAGGCTACTAGGCGGGCTTCGAAACCTTTGGAGTTGGTACACATTGACTTGTGTAGACCTATGCAAACCCCATCCTTGGGAGGTTCTTTGTACTTTATACTACTTGTTGATGATTGTAGCAGATTTACATGGGTTTCTTTCCTTTGCCAGAAGGACCAAGCCTTTGCTCGATTCAAGGAGTAGCATGTTATGGTGGAGAAGGAGTCTAGATTGCAAGTGAAGACCCTTCGGGCTGACTAAGGAAGAGAGTTCTCTTCAATGCTTTTGTGTGGAACATGGCATCAAGCGGGAGCTGGCCAATACAGGTTCGCCTTCAGAGAATGGAGTAGTTGAACGTAAGAACAGGACTGTGGTGGAGATGGCGAGGACGATGCTAGAGCATCGTGATCTTCCTTGTCCACTTTGGGGAGAGGCTGTGGCTACAGCCGCCCATATCCTCAACCGATCTCCGACGACTTTAGTACCAAAGATGACTCCATTTGAGGCTTATTTTGGCAAGAAACCAGATGTCTCCCATTTTCGTGTGTTTGGGAGTGATGCCTATGTTCACATTCCAAAGAAGCAGAGGGGGAAGCTTGACTCGAAGTCCCAGAAGCTTATATTTGTAGGATATAACTCTCTTTCCAAAGGCTACAGGTTATACAACCCAGAGCGGAACGAGGTTGTTGTCAACAGAGATGTGTCTTTGATGAGCATGTTCCAGCTTTCACTGTTGATGAGTATGAGGATGATTCCCAGTCTATTGTTCTAGCTAGACAGCCTCAGTTAGTTATAGAGGTTGAGCTCGAGGCTGGAGATGAGCCCTAGCAGCAGCAGGCTTTGCATTCTGTTCAAGTACCAAAGTGGTTGTTAGACACCATTCGGGAGTTAGGTGTTACAGAGCTTCCCTCCGAGTGGACCACAGAGGATGGACCTTGAAGATCGCACAGAGTTTGTGACAAAAGTAATTCAGTGGAGGTGTTACAGGTAAACTATGCGTTGATGTCTCATATCATTCGGGACAAAGAGCCCACTTTTGTTAAGGAAGCTCTTTCTCAGAGGACTCGGAGGAAAGCCATGCAAGTGGAACTGGATGCCATAGAGAAGAATAAAACTTGGGAGTTGTTTCCGAGGCCGTCAAAACGGTCAATCATTGGTGTCAAGTGGGTCTTTAAGACTAAGTATACGTCAAATGGGTCGGTGGACAAGCACAAGGGTAGAATTGGGGCTAAGGGCTATGCTCAGCGGCTTGGCATCGACTATGAGGATACCTTTGCACCGACAGCAAGGATGACCACGATTTGGACAGTTCTTGCCCTTGCCTCTTCTCAGCGATGGCCCCTATATCATATGGATGTAAAATCTGCGTTCCTTAATGGTGACTTGCAAGAGGAGGTGTATGTTGAGCAGCCTCCAGGCTTTGAGGTTCCGGGATCAAGGGGGATGGTTTACAAGTTGCAGAAGGCCTTGTATGGTCTTAAGCAAGCTCCCAGGGCTTGGAATCATAAGATTGATTCCTTCTTTCTACGGACAAGATTTTGGAGATCAGTTGTAGATCCTAACTTGTATCTCTTTTGGGAACGCGGTTTGGTCACGTTGATTATCCTTTATGTGGATGATCTCATTCTCACTGGTGGTCATGTGGAGCACATAGTAGTGACAAAGGCTGCCTTGTCAAAGGAGTTTGAGATGACCGACTTAGGCTTACTTCATTTCTTCTTAGGATTGGAGATTTGGCAAACCCAGAGGGGGTTCTTTGTTTCTCAGCAGCGGTATGTTCTTGAGTTGCTAGCGACCTTTGGGATGGAGAATTGCAAGCCTATTACTTCACTGTGATGGACCCGAACACCAAACTTACAGTGAATGATCCTTGTGAGCAGGTTGATGCCTCTCTGTATTGGAAGCTTGTTGGTTCATTGATTTGGTTGCTGAGCACCAGATTGGACTTGAGCTTTTCCATGGGGTTGTTCAGCTCATTCATGCAGAGGCCTTTGAAGACTCATTGGGACGCAAGATTACGGAACTTGCGGTATCTGCAGGTTACAAAGGATCTTGGACTCTTCTATGACACTAGAGGGGGAATGACAGATGGAGTCAGACTCCAAGGTTGGAGTGACTCAGATTGGGGAGGAGATCTAGACACGAGGAGATCTACATTAGGCTACGGATTTACCCTTGGCTCTGGAGCTATTTCATGGAGCAGCAAGAGGCAACCAACCATTGCCTTGTCTTCTACAGAGGCTGAGTACCGGGCTGCTTGTGGTGCTGCTTGCGAAGTTGTGTGGCTGCAAAGGTTGCTTGGTGAGATTGGGTTCCATAGAATGAACCCACGATCATCCATTGCGATAACCAAAGCTATATAGGTATTGCTCGGAACCTGGTCTTCCATTCTCGGACCAAGCACATAGAGATACAATATCACTTTGTTCGTGAGAAGATTTTGGTTGGTGACATCTTGCTTGTTTATTGTTCGTCGACGGAGGACAATGTGGCGGACCTCTTCACGAAGTCTCTACCTCAGACTATGCTCCGGTAGCACTCCAGCTCACTGGGGTTGGTTCCACATCCAGGAGATGAGAGGGGGTGTTAGCAGTCATCTCCTATCTGTACAGTGAGGGCCTTTGTTGTGGGTGTGCCCGCCCAGAGCTTTTCTCATTTTTTCCCATTTTTTTCATGTTTTTCCTATATTTTTTCTGGTCGTGGAGGGTTGTCTGCCCTGGCCGACTCACACTGTACTGGCCGACTTAGTTCTTGTGCTGGTCGACTATACATGTGCTGGCCAATTGGCTTTTACCCAGTCATGGACATGTGGGCAGCCTGTTGGCTGTATTTGGGTTGGCCAACTGGTACCATAAGGTGGTATAAATACCACCCTTGCCCCCACCTCCTCATTTGTATCGGATCTTCGTGTATATATCAAAGTTTATACAGCTTCTCTCTCTCTACACTTTTGTGTTCTATTTTCCAGAGCACTTGTCTCATTTTCCGCTTTGCATTCCGACAGTTAGATGGTCTACACTTTGGCTATCCATTTGACCCAGGCGGAGGTATAGCGAGATACATCATCGACATGGTTTATTATCCTTTTGATCCAGGAGCTACCATTATGACGGCTTTGGAGTTGAGCTTTCCTTTCGACCTAGGAGCTACTACCATCTCAGCTTTGACGGTTCGGGATGTATACCGTACATATCCTTTTGATCCTGGAGGATACTCGACGAGCTTCGTCATCGACTGTGGTTCCTTATCCTCTCCACTTGCACTAGATTATCGTGGGACCATTGCCTTGGATTTTGCATGCCTCGGATTTCCTTTCAATCCAGGCGGTTGCTTAGATAGCCTCATTATCAATGGGAGCCCTTCATCCTTTCCATTTGACCCTGGGGGTCATATGATTCATGTATGGGTCTTCTGCTACATCGACATTTCGTCTTGGATGTGATTTTTGGCTTTTGTACATAGCCACTCGTATATCTCTTTTCTTGGTGCATGACCACCCTTTGATTTCGAGGACGAAATCATTATAGGAGGAGATGATTTGTAATGAAGCAACATCTTTAGAATAGGTGTAGGATCTTGGTCATGGACTCAAGTATAAAAGGGGGGCTCATGGGCTATCATTGTGTAACCTTTTTGACCTTTTGACACCTTTTGGATATCTTTTGACATTAGTCATCATGACTCTTGGAGCCTCATGGCTTCCAACCTTGGCTTATGGAAGGCTGTTTCTATCCTTTGGTGAAAGGCTAAATCACTTAGGATTTCTTACTAATTGCATGATTAATCAGCATAATGATTGTCCCAAATCTCAGCTTATGATCACACCATTTCAAAATCGATATGATGATCTGTAGGATGAGAGGGTGGAAGACTGGGGTGGAGATTGTCCTTTGCAAAATTTCTTGATGTTGAGAAAGGGGATCTGCTAATTGAGGGCCTGAAGAAGAAGACGAGACAACTGTTATCGATGAGATAGGAGCTATCTCAGCACGAACATAAATCAATGCTCCTTCCGCTTCCTTGCGTTTAGCTCGTCGGGCCTGGAGATGAGAAATCATAGGAATGCCGAGAATGCTCCTATCCCCATGAATCATGACTGGCTCAGGAAAACCTTTACAAATAATAAAAGTGTCCTGTCCCCAATTGGGAATGGATTCATACTGGCGAAACCACTGGATTTCTAAGATCATGTCACACCCCAAAAGAGGAGAGACAATGAAATCTCGTTGAAATGAGGCCTTCTGAACTTGAAAAGGGAACTGTTGTGCCTTTTGAGATATGTGGGTGCGGAGACCAAGTGTAAACCCGTCCACCTCCAAATGATAGGGCACTAAGGTACAGCTCGTGTTGGTAGCCAACTGGAAAGAGATGGCATCCTTAGAACTGCCCATGTCAAAAAGGGCTACAAATTGGCGGTCCTTGGCAGAGCCATAAGCTTGGATCAAGCAATCTGTGTGGCTACAGTCTCACCCTCCTGCTTAGCATCAAGCACCACGGATGGCATGGGATGCATAGAAGGTAAGAGCTGAAGTGCCCAAGGATATGACAGTAGAAACATCGGTTTTTTGACTGGTACTTTCTTTTCTCCTCTAGAGGAAGATATCCTCCAGTTATGCCTGCTTTAGCCTTTTCCTCATGGGTTTTCTTAGGCTTGGGTTTCTTACCCCCTGAACTAGAGCTAGAATTGTTGTCTATCTTAGCGTCTTTAAAATACGAATTACCCTTTCCCGGCTAGGATTTTATACTAGATTGCGGTTGTTTTGGCTTGCCCCGTTCATCTTCATTTCTTCATTTTGAGCGAGAGTCAAAGCGGTCATGTGTTAGGTTCAAAGTTGCGAACTGTGAACCGAATGTTAGGATCCAATCCACGAATGAATTAATCCATCTTGGCCTGCTTAGATAACCCTAACTGCCATGCTAAAGTGATAACCTTACTAGAAATTGAAGCACGGGTGACCCGTTCTGTTTAAGTCCATAGAACTCATATGCCAGGTTGGTCAAATACTGGGGAGGGAGAAATATGGTCTTTCGGTCATGGACAAAGGTATCCCAGTGAAAAGTTGTGAAACCTGTGGTCTGGTCTGTATGTAGCATAGTCAGAGGGGACGGAAGGGACGAGGGCTTGGAACGGAGGGATGTCGAAACGGAACGGACCGGCGACGGGGATGGCAGGGGACGGACGGACGTCCCCTAGGAATCGTCACTCACAGGGGACGGGTGTTAGCACATTCATCCCCAGTTTCTGTCCATTTCTGGTGTCCTTTTGGTCCCTTTTGTATGTCCCTTGATTGTGGGCTGGCCACCCCTTTTTTCCATAATTTTCTGGGATTTTTCCCAGCCCTTTTGGTATTTTACCAGTCGGCCAGCTCCTTTGCTCCAATCGGCCAGCTTATTGAGCTCCAGTCGGCCAGCCCTCCTCACCTATAAATAGGTGGGGCTGGCCTCTCATTTCTCATTCAGTCTTGTACATATTTTGCTTTTAAGAGATGAAAGAGAGAGATCTGTACACCTTATTGGGTCCCAAATTACCCAGTGAAGGGCCCCCTCCTATTGCTAGGAGTATTTGCTTTATTGCTTTGAAGAGAATGACTCTATAACTGACTTTGGACTGTGGATAAGCCAAACACAAGACCTTCGGAAGACCAAGAGTCGGGCTGAACTGTACATGGCTGTAGAAGCACTAATGATGTCCAATCTCAAGGCCAATGCACTCGTCCAAGGGGCTGTAGGAAGGCTCCAAACTGTGGTTGAGAGATGGGCTGTTTTGGGACTGTTCTAGGCTGTGAATATGCAATATGAATGAATGTATATGTTGCGTTTACCTTCACCCTGATGGTTGGAGCAAATGATGAAGTGGATGAATGCTGAAATCTGCTGTAGGCTGAGAAACGCAAGGGACTAAAGCGCTTCCTCCTTGGCTGATTGTGGATGATGCGTTTTATGCTTCTATGCTCCAAGCGATGATGCTCCCAGACGCTGAGGGCTGAATCGCTTATGCTTGAATGATGAGATGGAAGCTGAGATGCATAACGATGGTATTTATATGATCACGGGGCTGCTGGTCGGCTGGCCGACTGTAGCACATTATGCTACACGACTTGCTCATGATAAAATGCTGAAATAATGTGATAAAAAATGCTAAAATAATCTGAATAAATATGGTAAAAATGCTGAATAATATTCTAAGGCTTCTGCAATGGTCTATATGCATATCCTAAAGGGTCCTACTACTGTACAATGACACACTGATGATGAGCCATCTTGTCACCATGCACTACAGTGCAAAGTGCATGTAACAGGCTCTTTCCCCCTTGCTTAGTGACTTGGGCTTGGAGCATATGTTTTATTGGTTTTCATAGTGTTCTTGGAAATTTGGTGCTTGGCACCCTCACTCTTGTATCTCCAATTTCTCTATTGGAATAAAGCTATTCCTTGGAGGGGTTGGCCATTCCAGACCTAGTGTAGTGTATTGTCTTTAATTATTCTCTTTAATGATTAGAATTGGTTAATTGTTGTCTTTAATTATTCTCTTTAATGATTAATTAATCATGATATTTGGGCTGTCTAATCTGCCACACTAGGATGAAAGGTAAATATCGAAGAAAGCAGAAATAAGAGTCAGAAAGCAGAGAGATAGAATCATCACATGGAGTACACACGGGCACATCTTTAGCCCTCATAGCCCATGCACAACACCTGCCTTACTCACAAGGGCTTCAAAAGGATCAGCTTCCATTTCCATGTGGGACCACCTTCCATATGTATCATGCTTAACTAATTAAAGTGTAGCTTGGTCAAGAACCTGGGTTCAAATCTCGTCAGTCTACACCTGTAACTTAATACATAATCTCTCTGGCGCATGATGATATCAATTTACCATTGCTATTTGGCTAAGGTAGTCATCTAACAAGGTTGAATATTTGACTCTGAATAACCAGCAACTGAACAGGCTGTGGCGGAAAGAGCTGCCGGATGGGACGAGAGTGTTGCTGAATATCTACAGAGAGCACAATTCTATCTAAGCCATCAACATCCAAAGTCAATGTATGCATTTGTTGCAGATGGCGAAAATCGGAAGGTTTACACCTGCCATTTTGTAATCTTTCAAGTCTGCTTCTGAGGCTTAGTCACCTTTTCCGCCCATGTGATGCAAACGTGGAATCTATCCCTGACATCAGTGGGTGGCCTGATGGGCAGGGGTTGGTTGTGTATCCAGCATTAGAACTTATAACACTTTTAAGTTGAGATTTTATTGAAGACTTAATCATCATGTGTTATACTGAAAGATGATGTACAACTTGCAGCTTTCATGGACAATGGAGAAACATGGCACAAAGCTAGAAGGGAAGTGGAAATGTGAAAAGGCAACAAACGATCAGCAGATTACTTGTGACATTCTCAATTTTTTGATGGATTCAAATGTCAAGCTTAGTGTATGTCTTTTCTGTAATCTTCATTTACATTACGTTGTGTAGGATTAAGGCCATGGGAGCAGTTATAATGACTGCATTTTCAGGCTGGTACAGACATGGTACCTGTCCACCTGCCGTGGTATCTGATTGCCTGGAAGTGTCAGACAGACTGATTTCAATCGTCTCGTTATTCAACTGTTCAGCAGAAGGGGATTGCTTACAAGCACAACAGCTGTGATTGGAATGTACATACCTGCCAGGAGCTGTCCATCCATCCCCGTGTTGACGGGCATGAGGTGGCAGTCCAGTCAGTGTATGAGCTGACTGGCACTCTTATGCCCCTCCCTATCATTCTACATGTATGGATGCTTCTGACAGAATAACGGACGGGATAGATATCTGTGTGACCATCCTTACAAAAGAACAGTCTACATTTTGAAGTTGCTTTGCCACACCATCCTTAGAACAGGATAAATTGCATGCAATAGAAGTTTGTGGCTATTTAATTTAGTGGAAGTTGTAAGATTTCAAGCTGAACGTGCCAACTTGTTGGAAACCACAGGACGAGGTGTTGCGGAAAACACAGTCTTTTGAAAGGATGAAGGGGGAAGCTGAAAAGTGCTTGCAGCAAAGTGAACAGTTCAAAAACGATAAGCAGCAATTTGAAATTGATATTTACAAAAAGGTGTGCTATACGTTATGTCCTTTCCTCGTCCTTTGCCTTGGCTGCAATGCTCTGCTTTCCCATAAAATCACTGCTCAGAAAAAACCCGTCGCTTTTTGCTTGTAAACTTCATTTTCTCAATCCAAAAAATTTGCATCATTCAATGTATTTTAGTTGTATTACAACCTTTGAGTTGAAAGGTTTAAGAAGTGTTAATCAAAGTGCTTTCTGTAAACAGTGCCCATATTATCACACTAACACGTATTTGACTTTGTGTTTGTAGTTTATAGCTGTTTTGAATTCAAAGAAAGCCAAATTGAGGGAGCTTCGGGACAAGCTGGCAAGGCTGGAGCCCTCGAGTGGGGCAGGGGAAGATGGCTTTGAAGACGAGACTGATGATGAGGCAGGTGAAGATGATGATAGTGAAAGCAATGAGAAAGTGGAGAGACATGCACTGGAGCAGGCACATGTGGATGAAGTCTCTGGTGGGACACCTGCCACAAATACATCTACAGCTGCTGCACAAGAAATTTCTGAGAACAAACCAGATATGTCGATAGCTGCAAAGAGTTCTTCTCCTTCCCAGGGCCAAGCTGCTGTAGATACCTCAGGAGCAGTTGATTCTGTTGCTGCTCTTTTGACTGGCTCGACTTACACAAGCGCTCCCAAACGTAGGCGTCATTTGTGACATATATAATCAATCACCTTTGCACTACACCCCCCCCCCTGCTGGCTTTTTATCACGAGAGAGTACTTCGGTGTTCATCATATGGATCGTGTATAGTGTGTGAGCTTTCTTACAGCTTGTAGGTTAACACAAATAGAACAGATCTTTAGGAGACAAGACTAGGCACATCTGGAAAGTTAAAAATAGATCGAGAATAAAATTGAATTATTGTTGCAAACTATGATTACAAATGATGCAATTGCTTTCCACCCGTGTGCTGAAGTTGATATGAGCTTCGATAGCGATTTAAGAAGACACGAAGATGGAGGTTGTATGTTTTTTGTGAAACAAGCATGTACATACATACCATGCACATAGATAGACTGATATTTGATATGATGGATAGTTGCATAACATAGTATCTAAGGGAGGTCGTTGGTAGGTTAGATTTGGTATGCACATGCACATGGGGGATGGGGCCTAGGCACGTGGGCTTAGGGTGTACTTTTGGGGACCTTGGGCTATATTAGGCATAGAGCTCATGGATATTATACCTTTCACTCTTTTATGATGATATGACAGCTTGTCTTCTTGAAGCCTATGTCCAAGCTTCCATGGTTGATTCGTGGTAGCCTTTCCATGTCTAGGTGTTACTCCCTCGGATGAGTGGAACATGTGTGTACTTTATGCTAATGAGTGCAATCCATGTGCGTACTTTATGCTAATGGGTGCAACCCCTAGGTCCCCTTCATTGCATTTGATCATGTCGTGGTAATATTAGACTATCAATAACTCTCTATATTTAATGTAGTCGATATAAGAATATTGTCCCATGCATGTATGTTCTGCACTTCTCTATTGATGAATGAAATGAAGAATGAGATGATTTTAGCAATGAGTTGAGGGTTTGTTTTTTATATGTACTTTTGTTGTTGGTTGGTGGCTCTATGCTAATGTCAGCCAATGGTCAAGTGTAAAAGTCCACAACTTGTTGAAAATGATCATTTATGACACTCGCTTTCGCACGTGTGAAGTGCATATCAATATGCTTGCCCATCGAGTGGTTGTTCTAAGTTGCCAATGTTATCGATTGGTTGCTAATGCCATTTGTATGTCCCTTTAGTTGTGGTCCTTGGTGCCCACAAGTCCTAAGGCTCATAGGGTAGCCTAGAGCCTTAATAATGCTAAATGCCTTTAAATGCTAGCTAATGCTAGGATGACCTAAATGAATGATTGCTCTCCAATTGGGTTAAGTGATAGACTGCAATGGTTAAACATTGTGTATTCTTGGTTCCCATAGCTACCTGGAAGGGGATCTACGAAGTCTATGTTGATGTCTTGAAAAGTTCCCTCGGGAGTAAGGGCTATAGGAACTCGACTCTCTTTGAATGTGAAACCTTCACTTTTTAGTAAATTTGACATGCCTAGACATACTAGTAGACATCTCTTCGTATCTTTGGTATTAAAATAATCACTCTCAACTTTTCCAAGGTAGTGTTGATATCTTGATGAGACTCCTAACAAGAGAATCATGGGCATCATGAAGAAGTGTCTATCTTTTCTTCTCTTAGCATGCATAGTTGATTTTGTAGAATTACCAGCCATCTTGTATTGTGTAAGGGCCAAACTGTATGGAGTCTTGAATTCTATCGAAATTGCATATTATTGTGTCTCATGCTATCCAAATATTTTCCTTGAATTTCTAGTATAGTCAACTCTTATAATGCCTAAGTGCGACTTAGCATTAGCAAACAACAGGGTGGTTTTTGCCAGGGACACATTTAATCATACGTCCAAATTGTTGGAAGATTTGACTCTACTTGGCTTGCATGTCATTCCATTCGGCACTAGGCATGGTTTGCAACCATTTAATTACCCTCGATGACCAGTCTTCATTGTGAATTCCCTCCCACAAAGGAAGGGTTTTCAATGCTTGAGAGCTGTGAGCACCCCTAAAAGCTCTTTGTCATACACCAACTAATTCTTCTCAATGTCATGAACTTGCAGCTCTAATAAGCTACAGGATTGCCTTCTTGTTATAAAACCATGCCGATGGCAAGATTACTAGCGTCAATGATAACCTCGAATGGGTCATCCCATGATTCCAAGTGCTTTTAAGGCCACTTTTTGTAATATCAAATAATTTGGCATCATTCAACTTGCGGCTGTAATAAGCTACTTGTCTGTCTTCTTTTGCTGTGAAACAACACCGATGGCAAAATCGTTAGTGTTAGTGATAACCTCGAATGGGTCATTCCATGATGCTAGCTTGAGGAGAGATGCTTGTGAGGCCACTTTTTGTAATGCATGGAAAGCCTTAAGAGCTTTGCCCATAAATAGACACTTTCTAGAGATGCGTCTTCACACCCTTGAGCAGATTTGCAAGAGATGCTGCAAGGTTGGGTACTGTAGGCCTGGAAAAGACCCACAAACAATTTGATTTCCTAAGCAGTCTTGGGTACATTCCAATCCAGTATAGCCTATGACTTGTCAGGGTCCAAGCAAATACCAAACTCATGATCACGTATCCCAAATAAGGGACCTCTAAGAGACCAAATGTGCTCTTTTTCTCATTAATGTAGAGCTCATTGTCTCACAAAAGGTGTAAGACCTTCTCCACATCTCGCTCATGCTCATGTGTTGTGGCAGAAAAGATTAGTATATCATCCAAGAAGATTAATACATATTTTCCAATTAGCTCAATAAATACGTGAGACATCATTTTATTTAACCTCACCAATGCATTGGTGAGGCCAACTATGGCATCATTACGAACTCGTAATGGCCACATTTGGTCCATAAAGTTGTCTTTGGAATGTCAATTGTAAAAATGTGTACTTGGTGATAGCCACTCTTAAGGTCTATTTTAGAAAAATATTTAGCACCATTAAGCCGCTTTAGAATGTATTATATTCTTAGCATTGGGAACTTATTCTTGATTGTGAGCTTATTTAGTGTCCATTGTAATCCACATATAAGCGTGCAATCTTATCTTTCTTTTGCACGAATAAGATGGGTGTAGAGCAAACAGTGAGGTTGATGGGCGGATACATCCAGCCTGGAATAACTAAGATGACTGTTGTTCTAGTTCACCCTCTAATGCCTTTGAAAGGCGATAGTCGAACTTACTAGGTAGCTCTATCTTGGGGACCAATTGAATGCGATGATCCTTAGGATAAATGGGTTGGAGCTTGGGTGGGAAGTATGATGTCTTGGAACTTTTAAAGGGGTGTTGCTGATTGAACAATAGACTATTGGGTGTGGACATAAATCAACGTACATTCAGCTCAATTTTTGAGATCTCTCTGGGCATCGATATGGGAAATGAGAGGGATTTCTTGAATGCTCCTATCCTCGCAAATTATGACAGGCTCAGGTAAACCATCAACAATTGTGAAGGTATCCTACCACCAATCAAGAATGGGCACATGCGCTTAGAACCACTGGATGCCAAGAATCATGTCACACTCCAAAAGTGGTGAAACAATGAAACATTGCTTGAATGTGGTCTTGGAATAGGCACATGCCCTTGGAACCACTAGATGCCAAGAATCCTGTCACACCCCAGAGGTGGTGAAACAAGGAAATATCACTTGAATGTGGTCTTTTGAACACTAAAATTGTTGAGTTTTATGAGTGATGTGTGTGCGGAGACTAGGTCTGAACCTATCTACGACTAAATTATGAGACACTAATGTGAAGCTTATCTTCGTGCCAACTGCGGGGAGATGGCATCCTTAGAGATGCCTATGTCAAATAGGAAAATGAACCAATATCCCTTTGTTATGCCATAAGCACAGATGAGAGCTTTCGTTTGCCCTTCAGCCTTGTCCTCTTGCTAATCGTTGAATACACTGAGGATACTAGATTCAAAGAGGGTAATAACTATACAACATTCATGTTTAAAGGTGGAGGGTTGTGTGTAGCTTCAGTGGGGTGGTCGCTATACTACAGAATGATTCTTTGGTGGCTTTCTTAGCATTATGGCCTACTTGATGGTAGAAAAAACAATAGTTCTCTGCCTAGTATCACTTTTGCTCATCTGGCTAGAGATAATCTCCAGTAATTCCCTCTTGGCCTTCTCCTCATGCATCTTTTTAGGCTTGTCCTCTATATTTATCTTGCCACTTGAGTTGCTCTAAGACTTATTTTCCTTATTGTCTTTACTATTCTGAGCCGGTTGGATGAAGATTGATGATGGTGTTGGCGTTTGGGACTTGACTGGACCTACTTGGGCTTGCCTCTGTTCAACATTAGTTCTTAGTTTTGAGAAAGAGTCAAAGCCCAGTGATAAGACTGAGGCTTGAAATTTTGTACAGGAAACCTAATGTTTGTATCCAACCCCTTGAGAAACTATTTTAGCTTCTCATCTTCCAACTTACCTAACTGCTATGCCATATTTATGACCTTGTTTGAAAAGGTCAACATGGGAGACCTATTATGGGAGAGTTTGTAAAACTTGTCCTCCAAATTGGTCAATTACTTGGGTGGAAGGAATATAGCTTTGAGTTCGGACATAAAAGTATCCCATACGTAATGAATCATGACTGTGATTAGGTCTATATGGAGACTTAACCAATGTTGCCACCACCAAGTAATGGCTTCCCTAGTGAGGTGTGGAGCTACCAGATGGACTTTATCTTGAGGATCGAAAACTTTAGCCAATGGAAAATATGCAACAAATTGATGTATAAATTGTGTGATTGCATAATGATCACACTTACCATCATACTTACTGAAGTTCGATTGAGCTCGTATGAGTGGTGGATGGAGTGGCGGTTGAGGAACTAGGACCAAGTGCCAATTTGGGAAGGGTTGCCATAAGATTGGTTTATAGGATTGCTAGCAACTGCTGATGCTGGAGTTGCATGGATTCTCAATTGAGCTTATGTTGATACTCCAATGCCACACATCGGTCTTTAGCCTTCCTGTGTTTGGCTTCCTCTATCTGTCGTGCCTCATCAAGTTCTTGTTTTCTGCGTTGCTCCATGAGAGGAAACAAGTGCTGAAAATTTTGGGAACCCTGTTCTATAAACTACTTTTTAGGTTGCTCTTTAGGCTACTCTTTCTTTTCTTTTGCTTCTTTTGCCTATTGTAGTTAAAGCATGAGTAACATGTTTTGCTCCATTAGCTCTTGTAGGAGTATCCTTGTGCTTTGTGGAAGCGTTTCTTTTTTTCTTGTGTCTTGTGGAAACTTTCTTTTGTAGTGGTGTCTTCATGGACACTTTCTTTTGTAGTGTGATGCCTTCTTGTCCACACTCTCAAAAGATGTGTTCCTCATCCTTAAATAAGCCATCTTCCTTGACATGTGTTGTATCAAAAGAGTACGCCTCCCATGTGAGATTGGCAAGCATGTGTCGTCGGTAGATTTAGTGGTGAGAGTAATATGTCGTGTTGTAGTCTACTAGTGTCACAGAGCTTCTCTCCATCTCCCAACTTGTAGCCATTGGAAGATTTCTTTTAGTAGATCTTCTTAAGTAGTGGGCTCGGGTGAGGAATCTACCAAACATTCCAACTCTGGCATAGCCTCTTCTTCATCATTGGGAATGGTGGTATCCTTGACGATTTGGCACCATGAGTTGAAGTTTAGGGACATGGGTGGAGTGGTAGTTTGAAAATGTCTTACAGCATGACCAAGGTGATGGCTTTGTGAGGAGCTTTTGGCAAACCCATTTTGGTGCTAAGGAAAGCGAGAATGGCAGGAGTGTAGATGATGGAGAGGTCTAGTTGTGCATACTTGTTGGTGTTTTAAGAGAGATCTTGGGAATTCGGAGGCTTATCATAGGAATGAGCTCTTGCAAGATATAAAGGGGATCTCAAGTCAAGCGTGGGAATTTGCCTTTAGATGGCAATAGTGGAGGACCTTTGTGTAAGGTGGGAACAAGGGGCTAAGGCCACTTAAATCAAAAAATTTGTTGCTAAGGCTTAAGCCTTAGCCAATGCTTAATAGGCAAGGTGGCAGCCGCCAGGAAACCACGTGCACACGTAGAAGCTGGACATTGAAAATGCATGAGACACATGGGCAAGCCCATGAAGGAAAGGTTGAAAGTTGGCATGCCTCACGCTGAAGCTGAGAATAGGATCAATTTGATAAGTTGAATCAACCATCAAAGATGTTTGATCGATGGGGTCGGATCACGATTTAAGAATTAGGATTGATGATCAAAAAGTGAGATCAATGAGGTTGAATCGGGATTCAAGAAGTATCGATGATGGTAGAAGTGGGATAGAGGATCAAAAAAGTGAGATTAATGAGATTGACTTGTGATTCGGGAAGTATCGATGATGGTAGAAGTAGGATCGAGGATTAAAAAAATGAGATTGAGTTGTGATTTGAGAATTAGGATCAATGATTAAAAAAAGTGAGATTGGTGAGGTTGAATCATGATTAGAAGTAGGATCGACGATTGTAGAAGTAGGATTGAGGATCAAAGATGTGAGATCGATGTGGTTGAATCACAATTTGAGAAGTCAGATCAATGATCAATATGAGAAGTTGAATCGATGATCAAAGATGTGTGATAGGTGAGGCTGGATCACAACTTAAGAAGTAGGATCGACGATTAATTTGAGAATTCTTATCTCGATGATCAAAGTTGTGTGATCAATTAGGCCGAATCACAATTTGAGAAGTAGGATCGACGATTCAAAATGTTAAATTGTGTGGAAGTGGGATCATCCAACAGTTGGCCAGAAGTTGGATCATCGAGCTTTAAATTTTACAAATTAGGTCTCAAAATTTATGTGTCAAGTACCTTATTGACCTACCCTACCAAAATTTTTCCATGTCAACATTTTAAATCTAGAATTTATATTTTTCTATGAATGAGTTTTCTTTAATGTTTTGGATGATAATATATCAAGTGTATGATTGAATAGATTTTCCATATAAGGTTTTAGATTGTTGTTTTCTAGATTGCACAAATAAGGTTTCGAAACCTATGCGTGTTACATTATGGTTGAAACTTATGAGGCAAGGCAATTCAAATTAGAACATGTAGTAGAATAAGATTAATGTGAAAATAGAGATTCAGTAATACATATATGTGTTATGTCATGCACCATCTTGACCTACTCTACTACAATTTATCAAGTGTAAGATCCTATCAAATGCGGTTATGTACTGAATGAGAAAGTTCCTGACCTTGACTTGTTACCGTGTTGATAAGGCAATTCATTTCTCTCATTGCACAGTTGCTCAATTTTTACGTCGCTCATTTTTTGTCATTGGGTGTTTCTATTACCTCGGTCCAAAGGGCGCCCTCCTACCTTCAACTTCCCTAATCGGCTCCCCCAAGCTTTCCTTCTATGGAACAAGACTAGAGGGGTGGTTAACAAGTGAAGTGGGGACCTGCTTGAGCATGCTAATGCCTCCACAATGTGGATGTGTGTGTCTCTAGGGATGCTAGAAGCCCTTGTAGAAGGGGCACATTGAGCACATTTGTTGACTGACCATACTGTCATCATCCTCGGTGTGTTGGCAACTCTTTGTTTCCAAGAGCAAGGTCTTTGAAAGTTCCACCATATAGGAATCACTATAGGAGGTTTTCTTGTTAGACTGCTCTTACTACTATGGCTTAGTCACTTCTTATTGACCTATTGTATTATCATGCATCTACTCATATACATTCTCAATTGTTGGCCTTAGATCTTGCAACACATTGCTTGTCTATCAACTTTGATGTCACCTTACTTTGCTCCAAAGTCTTTTCCACTAGCTACAAGGCCTAGCTACTAGGTTATTGATGATATTGGGTAGCGCTTAGGTTATTGGATGGTTGGGTAGCACTTAGTTTATTGGATGATGTTGGGTAACACTTAGGTTATTGGATGTTTTGTAAGATTAAGCTTTAGGCAATTCATGTGCTACTTGAGGAGCTACTTGAGGAGTGGAACTAGTACTAGCCATTGTTGAAACGTTGATGCATTGTTTGTGTTTTCTAGATTACTTTGTTAACTCTAGGTAATGGCCTTTTGGAATCCAAAGTTATCTATGGTTTTTGGAATCCAAAGTTATAGCGGTGGTCATCATAATAACCTTAGGCATCTTGCAAATGCTTTGGAACAACCCATTGTTGAGTGTGCTAATAGAGTGTTGAGTTGTGGTGTTGCCTTCTGTTGGAGAACTTGGGTTGGATTCTTTTATAGTTGTTACAGAGGGGGTGGTAATGATAAAGGTCTATGTGTCTATAGTAATTAACATTGGCTTATTTTGGGATGTAGGTGAATCTTGACATATTTTGGTACATTCATTTCTATTGGTGAGGTGGTTTGTGGATCTACAATGACTATTTTATAAAAAGGGCCTATAAATGTTGAAAATGAGACTTAATTTTGAAGAAAAGTCATTAATGAAGTTAGAGAAACCTTAATGCACCATTGGGTTATCATCTTTTTGGATCCTAGCTTGAATGTAATTGTTTGTTCTTGGCAGTTTATGTGACAATGCGTGGCTTCAATCCAGAGCATTATTATGTCTTGGATTGCATTGACACCAATCACAAAAATCTACACTTCCATAGATTATGATGACCAATGTGTATAGTTTATTCAAACAATCCCACACACGATACTCTGACTTCCCATTTAATAATACATAAGGTTCACATTTAGTCAAATTAGTTTTGTTTAAGCCTTCTTGGATTGCATTGACACCAATCACAAAAATCTACACTTCCATAAATTATGAACAATGTGTATCATTTGTTCAAACAATCCAACACACGATACTTTAGCTTCCCATTTAATAATACATAAGGTTCACATTTAGTCAAATTAGGTTTGTTTAAGCCTTCTCACACTTCTTTAAACATAAGATTATATTCAAGCTCAGATAGAATAATTTCTTACTTTACTAGCATACCATTCTGTTGGCAGAAACCACACTCTTGGTTCAACTACTAGTTGCTACATGTTCTCACCTTGATTAAGTTGCTGCTTATCCCTCATTGAGGGAATTTGTGGTTCACATCTCCCTTCACACAATAATACTATCATTTCACCCTTCCTCACCTTTAAGTACGCACTCTTCTTATCCCAATTGATGTTGCATTTGGTGTCTTTGTTCCTTCCTTGTCCAAGTAATGCATATTCCTCTAAGGTTCTTATAGGTGCTACAAAGAAATTTCCAACCACGTGACCATTGCCAATATGTAATTTGACATTCAAGAACCAACAACATGCATAATATCTATCCATGAATAGCTTTAACTAATTCATTTTTTGAGTTTTTAACCTTGGGTTTCAACATTAACTCCCACATTTCATAGGAAAGCTTGACAATGTGCAAGGTTAATATGAGTAAGCACTCCTACCCATCCTGGCCAGTTCTATGGCCTCTATCACATATTTGATGTCATTAAGTGTTTCCATTTAAGAATTAGCCTAGTTTTAATCTATAATCATTATGATTTTAGCTTGTCTAGAGTTTTTGCTTAGAATCTAACTCAGCATGTATAGCTTCTTCAACTTTCTTTTGTTGAAACATCCTTGCATCTCTACTATATTTAAGGTCTCAATCTTGGCTAAGCCTTGTGGAGTGAGCTTGATGACTGTGAAAGAACCCACTCCTTTGTATTTTTTCTTATGCTTTGTGGTCTTTGTGCTCTAAAAACACCATACACTAGGACTAAATCTTCTTCCTTAATTTCCTTGTCATTGTTAAACTATTTTCTTTGTAGTTTTGTCAATCAACATCCTATGTATAGCTCTTACTCTTGTTTTGCTAATCTTTTCCAAATATATTAATATTTCCATTAGGTAATTTTCAATCAGTCTTTCCTTAACTACCATACGTATTCTTGGCGCTATATGTTCCAATGGCACCACTTTGAGACCAAAGGCTATTTAAACTCTGTAGAATTGTTTTTTCAAAAGAAGAAAGCACTTAAGGAGTTGATTTTCCATGCAATACTAGAAATTTTAATATCTTGAAATGATGTTCTCATATAAAAAATTGGTTATTATCTTGCCATTAGCCTTTCTTGTTGTCTCAGCATTAGTTTTGTGAAATAGTCTATTATTACAATCATGTAGCAAGCTTGTGAGCTCCTTGTAGTAGTTGGACTAATAGGTCCCACAAAGTCTATTCCCATTTCTCAATTGGTTGGGAGATCATGATACGCATTAGTGGCATTCTATAATTGTATTACAAATCATTGACACTCAATCCTTAACAAACTCAGTTGTGCTAGACCATGATAGGCATTAGTGGCATTCTACTATTTTTTGTGGTATTATAAAATCATTAACAAACTCAACCACATCATCAAATAATGGCAACCCATCATTGTTGTGCTTGTAAAACTTTTGGTGTTGTGGTTTTAGATGTCCTCTTAATAATCGTGAGTATGTTCTAAAATATTAACAAACTCCTCCTCATGCACATGATGTGGGATGCCATCTTTTCTCAAATTTTTAAATATTTCATCATTTGGAATTATCAACAAACTCATCCTCATGCACATGTTAATGTGGGATGTCATCTTTTCTCAATGTTTATATTTCATCATTTGGAATTATCAACATGTCATCCCGGCAAGTACATGCTATGAACCTTTTCTCACAATGATAGTGAATTCAACTTTCAAAAGGATAAGTATTCTCCCTATTGTGCATGAAGTTAGAGATTTACTTGCTCCATTTGAGAACCAAATCAACTTTAAATAACACTGGCAAGGTTCTCTAAGCCAAACTTTGGTGGCCTACACTCTTTAGAGATGCGGCTAAGTTTGTCAAGTGCTGTGACCAAATGGCAAAGGTCTGCCATAGTCCACGAAAGGGACTGAATTCCCCTAACCCTAGTAGTTTCAGAACAACCCTTTGAAAAATAGGGTCTATATTTTTTTGGTCCCATTAGCCATACTGCTGCTAAGGGAACCTAAGCACATTTTATCATCGTCACTAGACTATTCCACAAAATGGACCGAGGCCAAAGCAACGCAAAAAGTGGATGCAAGGGCTATACCACCAAGTTCCTCTTGAGAATGTGATTGCCCTTTGGTTGTCCCACCAGAAATAGTGAGTGATTGTGATACACATTTTATCAATGAAATGTTAGAGTTCTTGCTCAAGGAATTCCTTGTGGTGTGCAAAAAGTTGACACCTTACTACCCACAAGTGAACAACCACACCGAAAGCACAAACAAGACTTTATGCACTATTCTCATCAAGATGGTAGGAGCATCAAAGGAGCGATTGAGAGCATAAGTTGCACTCTTCTCTATGAGCCTACCATACAGGTGGTGGTTCTCAACAACAAAGCTTTCTAGCTTATATTCGGGCTTGACGCACTCATGCTAATGGAACACTTGGTTCTACACCTCCGAATTATAACTAGACATAACCTTAAGGGAGACTATCTCACAAAGAGGTTAGTTGCCTTAGAGCAACTTAGTGAGCAAAGACTATGATCCAGTTATGGATTGATGGTTAAAAAAATAAGGTGCAAGAAGTGGTTTGACAACCGACTCAAAGATAAGTGTATGGAGTTAGGAGACATGGTGCTAATGTATAGTGTATGTAGGTAAAAGACATCTTGATAATGTACAATGTCAAGAATACTAAACAGAAACTTAAGTACAGAGACCAGGGTCCCTACCGAGTGTGACAGAGATTGCTCCTCAAGGTGTAGTAAAGATAGAGACCCTATGGGATTAAGATGGAAGGATACTTAAATGGTAGAGCAAGCTGAAATGCTACATTGGACGTCTCACCTAGTGCATGCTGTTCCAAATCCACAACAAAAAAGAGGAGAAGCCAAAGGCTAACAACAAAAAACAAAGGGCATACCTTGAGGTGTCTACTCCATGAAAAATACCCAAACAGGCTATACCTTGAGGTGTCTACTCCATGAAAAATACCCAAAGAGGCTATACCTTGAGGTGTCTACTCCATGAAAAACAAAGGGCATAACTTGAGGTGTCTACTCCATGAAAAATACCCAAAGAGGCTATAAACCCCCAAGCATACAAATATTTGTACATGTAACTGATCTCCACAATGCGGCTAAATAGAAACACCCATGGAACCTACTCACCTTCAGGTAGAGTTCCCCTAACAAGACCATCTAGTGGCATGGCTATCCTTGGTTGACATTGAGACTAGCCATAATGTTTTGTCTTGGAAGGCATGGACCTTGTTAGGCCACCCACCCCTCATCATACCATCTGCTCTGTGCAACCATTACCACAATAAAACTATTCCCAAACTATGAACGTCAGTTTTTTTAAAGTGGAGTTTCTGAATGGATCTAAACCCATCTGCTCTGTGCAACCATTACCACAATAAAACTATTCCCAAACTATGAACGTCAGTTTTTTTAAAGTGGAGTTTCTGATTGGATCTAAACCGTCATGTAAGTTTTATGTGATCACATGTACATTGAAAGAGAGCATCATCCTCAGGGGAGGGGATAGATCATGGCCATGGGTTCCATCATCATGTGAAGAATAATCAATCACGATGCTTAAACTCCCCTTCGGAATGGTTACTGTGGTGAAAGAGGTCACCCCAAACCTATAAACATCCCAAGCCATGTCCTCACTGCCACCGACAGTGAGTAGGTAACCTCTAACATTGTACCTCATTCTCACCTCGCTACATCACCCACCCCCTCCAACCCTATGGGAGAACCAAAACCTAGTCGATAGAGATGAAGACTACCCCCAAACCTCAACCTCAACAAAAAACTCAAGGGGTTCACCAAGAAGGCATGGGTACCCAAGAGTACCCTAGCTAGCGAGGGAAAGTACGATGCTCTTGCAAAATCTTGGCAGCCACCATTTGGCTCAAAGCCCAACAATGAGTGGAGATCCACCAAGCGGGATCCCCATGCAAAAATGTTCTATTCAAACCCCAATCCTTGTTGCATCGTCATCAAGCTGTTAGAAGATTAGGGCTTCTACAAAGGGAACCTATCTATCTAGGTCCCAAAAACCTTGCCGTCTGCACAATCTTGAAAGCCAAAAGGATACATGACAACCTTAGCACCCAATACTGCCCTAGAAATTGATGTCTTGTTGGATCTTGACCCCAACCAAACTCCTAGAAGCATAAGAATTCTACAAAGGAAACCCATACATATGGGTGCTAAGAAAAAAAACGTGCCTCGAATGCCCATAAATGCACCCTTGAACTTACACCCTTGGACACCCATAAATGCACCCTCGAACTTACACCCTCGGATGTCAATTGCAAGTGGGTGTGGAGACCCAAGGTTTTGCCTCTGACACCACCCCCCAAGTCTCAGCAGGAATGGGGAGCAGTGGTAGCACCCCTGACATGCCAGACTACCAATGAAGTTGGTGAAAAACCCCCTAATCATGCCACCAAGCCTATGCATTGTGGTTGTATCCAAAATAGTTCTAAATTTTGATAAGCCACACGGGGAGCCAAGTGTTCCACTATGCCCCACAATTGTGCCCCAGTCCCAAAGGGATCCCCATGGTCCCATGACACCCCCATGCCCCTCACCACATCACATCAACTCTAAGATGGAAAGTATAGACAAGTGTACCAACCAAGCCGACCACATGGCGTCTTTTTCATGGATGGGTAAATGATTCTCCACCCTCACCCAATGACCATATGCATGGCACCCCTCGAACCCTAGCCATGTGTACATATGTAGTGTAGCCCCCTCGAACCCTAGCCATGTGTACATATGTAGTGTAGCCCTCTCTCACTCAACAAGCACTGCATTCACTAGGAATGATAAAAAAGCACAAAAAAAACCCAAAAATATATCAAGAATCATGAAAAAACACCTTTAAAAATATGCATGCACCCACATCCATTCACACATATGCTATATCACATGCACATGGACACACCCATCCACATCTACACAAGCACTTTGCTCCTACATGTGTACCCACACATACAGCCCATGTATACTTGCGTGCAACTACTTTTTCATGATCTCATGTATGCACACACCATGCCCGTGCACACATGTGCACACGTACATCCACACACCACATTGCATTTGCATATGTATACATATTTTCATTTGCATGTACACGCAACTTTACACATTTGCATATGCATAGGTGCATCATACGTGATTATTCATAGCCTACACACTCACATCTACATATAGACTTTCATGTCTACACACTCACCTGTACATGTACGTATGCGCATGCACTTTTATTCTCGCATCCACACGTGCACCCCATACATTTGCATATGCACACACATTCACCCCTTTGTGTCTCATACATACACTCCTGAATCGCACGTGCACTCCACTTTCACACATGCACATGTGTGCTCATATTCTCATGTTTGTATGCACATACACCCCATGCACATGCACCCCTACCACTTACCCTCCTGCACATATGTGCACACCACCTTGTTCATACATTCCCCTATGCACCTGCTACACAACTACATTTATACGTGTATGTGCACTTCATCTACCCATGCACACACACACAATCACTTGCTCGCACATGCACATTCACTCACACCATGCACACGGCACATTTGCACAGTCCCTTGCACATTTTCATCTCAAACACATGCACACTCTCACCCACCTTTCCACACACATGCGCACTCCACCCCTTTATATTCACACATGCATGTGCACCCCACCTTTACATGTTTACACATGCATGTGCACAGACCTGTATGTGCACCCCATACACTTATGCCCACATGCACACACCCCATGTGCATATACTGAAATGTACACCTCGTACACTTACACTACATGTGGTGGTCTTCAAAGGTGTTCTTGCATGAGTCAAAACCTTCCACCACCATAAGTGAATTACTTGGCTCCTTCTTCCAAAGTGTTCGTGGTAGTGAGACTAGGATACTACAAACTCTCTACTTTTACAAAGACAAGACTCACGAGAAGCAAGTTTGAAAGCTTTGAAAAAAGAAGGCAAGTTGTGTGTCTAAATGCAAGCATGAGGAAGGCTTTGAAGAAAGATCTTGCATGGTCATGAGAGCATAGTAAGAGCATGTATGTGTGCCTAAAAGCAAACAAACATATCTATTTGCATCTAATGCTTTACCCCATTAATTTCCATCTTTCATGTGGTTTCATGATTTTGTCCATACATGTGTATATGTGTACATGTGTGTAAGCACGAAAGTCAAGAGTACACGCACTTGTGATAGAAAGGAAGGGTGTCACAAAAGGAGTAGAACATGTATTCCCATCCCATGTGGTTTACATGCTGATCTTCTTTTATGAACTACAATAAAGAGTGTGTGCATGGTTAACGAGAGTGCGTTATTTTCTTCACTTCCACGAATAATGGAGCACCTACATACCTATTTCCTAATGCTAGATTCTTAGGGAATGTGTTCTTGATTAGGCCAAGGCTCAAGCCTTTGCAGGACCAAAAAGACCCCTATCTCTCCGCCAACCACTAGCTCATTCCAAATGTGTTCTTGAGTAGGCCAAGGCGCAAGCCTTTGTAGGACCCAAAAGACCCCTATCTCTCTGCCAACCACACCATGCTAACCGCTAGCTCATTCCAATGGACAAGGCACCAAAGTTGCACACTGCCATGGGCACAAAGCTGGCGGTGTGCAAACACCCTCATTCGGTGGCTACCAACATTCTGGCAAGTAACACAATTAAACACAATGCCGATGTTTGCATCTTCTTGACCAACCGATAAGTGCAAGTAACCTTTTCACCTTCCTTTTACTATTTATATTGTCTCCCCACCACTAAGTACTTCCCAATGGAGGGTAGAGCTAATTGTTTATAGGTACTGTCCCAAAAATTTTAAACTCTCACCACATAATGACTGCACACTTACCCAAAACCTAGGGGCTTAATCCATTGAGCATAAGGAACTTTTACACACACATCATGGCACAACGATGCCACATCCACCTCGTCACCCATGTGTTAAAAGCCCAGAAAGCAGCCTCTAGATCTTTGAGATTCATTTGCCAAAATATTCCTCACCATTTGGGATGACTCTTGCTCCATAGACCCAAAATACTTTGCTCCATCCACGGTTGCCTCCTCCATGTTGTTAAGGAAACCCTACCCTAACGTGTCATGGGAAGTTTCCTATCCATCGAGCTTGAGCTAGGCTCAAGAGCTCCACCGTAGCCGCTCGTCTCACCGCCGTCCTCCCGCACACTCGCTGTCACACCAAGGTGGTTTCTCTAATCCAACGGGTGATGCAGTCTCTCTCGCGAAGATCATGTGGGATCTCCGCGGAAGATGATCGCGTTGGTAGCCTAATCACTCAAGCAAGAGGGAGAGAGAAAGCAAGAGGGAAGTGAGAGAGAACAAGTGATTAGCACTAATCACTCCTAAACCCTAACCCTAAGTACACCACACATGTTAGATTAGAGTTGCAAGAAAGAGGGAGAGAGCACTCTACGTCTATTGCACAAATGGGAGAATGAGTTACAAACAAGATAAATTGGCTTTTATGGTTCCAAGCCTTTCCCCACCAGGAGTAATTGACCCGGGGTGCCAAAACATAGTTACAAGGCTTTTCTCTATGGTTTGGCCAACTAACCAAGATTCTCTTATCTATCCTTCAAAGCTCAATACTTGGGAGTGTCTTTAGGGCATTTCCCTCATCAAATGATGGGATTTACAATATAGTGCCAGTGCCCATTACATAAGTGCATGGATATAGTTGTTGTAAGAATGTGTTAAACCAATATGTGGTTAACATACTCCCCTTCCTAAACTTGATCGTGTCCTCATGATTGGTAAGAGGTTGTTGAGGCACACTGGGAAGGTCATAACGTGGCTGGTTGTCATGTCTCTCTAGAAATGAGAGGGGGTGGGGGAGTTAGTAAGATGGAAAGAAGTTAGTAGAGTACTAGCGATTCAGTATTTAGCTAGTCTAATGGGCTCTTATGAGTTTGCTTTCTTTTATGGGCCCAATAGTACTCTTTATTTTGTTTTTGGTGTTTTTCCTTTTTCTCGCCTTTGCGGGCGGCGGACATCCTCATTAGAGGAGTCAGAGTACTTTAATGAGTAGACTAGCACAGAATACTTAATGACCAGTATCCAAGTGGTAGGTGGTATTATTAAGGAGGAGTTAGTAAAACAATGGTGTTAGTAAGCAAATGGCAAAAGGGGGGGAATTCTGGAAGGACAAGGAGAACACGCATGGAGACTGCTTGTGCTCCAAGATGATGTATGTCGATGGCGATGTTCATGAAGCTCTAGCATCTTTGTCAAGACACCGTAATGGGTATCTTGGCTCCCTCAGAGGTATCAGGTTGCAGAGTTCTCTCTTTTTCTTTTTATGGGTTTTCTTCTTTTATTATGGAGATCTGGGATCCTGTGTTGATAGGAGTGGTAGTTGATGGTGAGGATCTAGAGATGTTGATCATAAGAAGAAGTTATGGATATGATGGATTAGGCATGAAGCACAGTTATTCAGGTGAAGCGGGGGTCATTAAGAAAATCTAGGGTGATGGGTCGTACCACCACTAACCAGGTTTGCACCCACCATGGTCCCCCCATCCAGAGATATACTTGGATAGTTTTCAATGATGAGGCTTCGTGTGGTGTGTGCACATAGGACAAAGCTCAGTGAGAATTGTAGGTGTTGTGCATGGACGAGGACAAAAGTTTTGCTTATAGTCCTAATCACCTAGAGACTCCTTTTTTGTGTTTATTGGTCAGCACACCTAAAGAGGGTTTTGTACTGATTAGCCTAGGTGGCTAGATTTGTGAGCTTACCTTTGAGTTTATCTTTGAATGGTTGGATAAGCTCTGCCATTTATAGCACTGCCCCTTGGTTTGGTGACGAAGTCAAGGGGTGGGGTGGAGCATCATGGTCGAGGCTTTGTTGGTTGAAAAGGCTAGGTGAATTGAGCTTTTAAGTGCCCATGGGTTGGGTGTGAGCAAGTCTATAGAATTTAGTTGAGGAAGAGGGGACTTGCTAGCCCATTGGGCACCAAACCATCTTTGTCGATTGGACAATTACCGACTTGGTTGGGGTAGTGTTGCGTGACGAGTGGAGATCAATGCAAGAATGCAACAAAAAGATGCAAGCTGGAAAACAAGTGACATTCTTATTTAGGGCTTAAGAATAATCCCACATGGGAAGTTTTGGGAGATTTAGAGTTTTTGTATAAAAAGTGGCTCATTTGAGAGCTTATATACACTTTGGGCTAAGTTCATGCAAGAGCTCCTTTGAGAGAGCTACTCTCCCTCTTCTCCATAGAGGTGAAGACTCTTCTCTCACCCCATCTACATCTTTGTATGAGATAAATCTCTTCATTGAATCAATAGCAATGTCACGAGTCTTTTCTCATCCTCTTCTCTAATCATTTTACTCTTATGCATGCTTTTAGTATTTCATTTTTGAGTATGTGGATTGATTTGAAGCTTTCATGGAAGCTTGATGCTTGAGAGTGTGCATGTTTGTAGGAAGATAAGAGTGGAGTGAGGTCTTTCTCTTTGCTTGTGTGCATAGTGAATGTGTTCCTCTTGCTTGTATTTGTGAATGAATGGGTGTGTAAGAATGAGGGCAAGTTGAGCTTGTGTGTGTGCTAAGTCTAGTGTCATGTGACGGTGGCCATAAGCATTCTCTCCATCAAATGGATAAGCTTTTGTGCACCGGTACGGGTTGAATCCCTAGCTCCAAAAGGGATGCAAATCCCATTGGATTGAGCTACACGTGGATCATACTATTCTTGCTTACAAGTGAGAGAGTTTTCCGTCTCTCCATTGGCGCCGCTGTCGGGGAGAAGACTCAAATCCGGTTGAGAGTGTGTGGAAACCACCACTATTTCCTCTTTTGGTTGCAAAACCATTGAGTGATTAGGTTAAGTTCGGGTGTGCGACCTCGGTATGAGTGGATAAGGTTAGGATAAGAAAAACCCATTGAGCGGTTGAGGTTTCTCCCGCATTGTTTTTTATGTTTTATTGTTTTTATCCTTTTTCAACTACCGTTCATTATGCTTTTTCAAGTACCGTTCATTATGCTTACCTTCATTGTTTTTTGTCATTTCATGCTTTCATGCTTTTCGCTAACATGTAATTAGTAAAAAATAATAAAAGAGGTATGAAGGCCGGCAACAAGAAACTGGGCGGCTGCAGGGCCGTTGGAGGGCGGAAAGAGGGGTGGCCGCGTGGAAGTATTGTGTGGTTGTAGCAAGAAGGCTAAAGCGAGAGCACAGTGCGAAGGACAAAGGCCGGCTGAAGTTTGGAAGCGTGGAGGTATGGATATGGACTCTAATACCATATAAGATTTATGGGGGCTTATAGATAATAATCAAGACCATGGGGTTGATGCATGAAGATAAGCTGAACAAGAGAGATTAATGCTTAATCACATGACTTAATTAAATGGATAGCATAATACACACAACCGTGGAGTTGACTGGCCGGCGAGAGGGGCTGTTGGCTAGCTGGCTATGAAGGCCGGCGAGAGTGAGGCTTGAGGCTGCAGCTGCGAAGGCGGCAAGCCTCGGCTGTCTGCTGGCTAGCGAAGAGCGCAAGCAGACGGAAGCAGAGGTAGGCCGCTGAACGCAGCAGCAGCAGTGTAGGAGAAGAAGTGTGCAGGCGTGGGCGAAGGCAGTGGTGGCCGACGAGAGGCGGCTGCAGGGCGGTCGTGTGAAAAGCAAGGCTGTCGATTGCTGGCTAGCGAAGAGCGCAAGCAGACGGGCGAGGGAGACGGCATGAAGTAAGCTGCCGGCAGTGGCTATAGCACGAGGGGTGGTGGAGTTGACGGCAGCTGGTCGCTGACTGTCCGCTGTGGAGGGCGCCTGGGCGCGAAGTGGCTATAGAAACGAAGGGCAAGGCTGGGACTCAGGTGAAGGCAACTCTGGCGAGACGAGTAGCCAGAGCTGTGAAGTGGCTATAGAAACGAAGGGCAAGGCTGGGACTCAGGTGAAGGCAGCTCTGGCGACGAGTAGCCAGGCGCAAGAGCTTGGTTCGAAGGTGACTGGGGACTGTGAAGTGGCCGCAAGAAGGCTATGAAGGAGGTAGTGGCCGGCGGCGGCGGCAGAGGCAAAAGGGAGCTGCAGCTCAGGAGGCGAGCGCAGCAGGGAGAGAAGCGGCGGCTGCAACTGTGAAAGGAGGAAGCGGTGAAGGCTACAGTTGTGAAGAAAGGGCCGACAGCTGCTAAGCTGGCTGCGTGGAGGCGACCGACAAGTGGTTGTAGCAAGAGGGAAGGCACGCAGCAGGCGAAGGTTGGGAAGGCAAGCAAGCGAAGGTGGTGGCGTAGGGCGAGGAGGCAGTTGGCTGTGAAGGGAGAGACAGCTAGCTGACAGTAAGCACGTGGTGAAGCGGTGAAGACAAAGCACGTGAAGCGGTGAAGGCGAACGGCGAGGAATCCGGACGTGATAAGGAAGAAGAAAAAAAAAAGGTTAGTATTTTTTCTTTTTTTTAATTTGTTATTTGTTATTTTTTATTAATTTTTATGTTGTTTGTATTTTTTTAAAAAAATTAATAAAAATAAAGAGAAAAAAATAATAAAACAATAAAAATATTTTGAAAAAAGAAAAAAAGAAAGAAAAAAATAAAAAAATAAAAAAATTGTGTTTTATTTTGAGTCCATATTTTTTGCATAATTTACATTTTCTTTAATCTTTTGTAATTTTTTTTACATAATTAGTGTAACTTGCATCTTTTTAAATTTTTGTAATCTTGTGCATAATTAGTATTTTTGTGTAATTAGTAAAAAATAAAAAATAAAAAAATAAAAAAATAAGATAGGTATTTACACACAGATTCCTGATAGTTGCATTTAGCGGTTAGGTAGGGTTTAAAATATATATATATATATATACATAAATATATATTTATTTATTTAAGAAGAAAAAAAATAAAACAAAAAAGAAAAACAAAAAAAAACCAAAAAAAAATTTTGACCTTATGCACTTGCGGCGGGTCGGGACGTCATATAGACACTGCCATACGGCCTAGGGCACCTTCTAGAGTACCTACGCAGGGAAGTGGGACCCAATCGGTAGGAAATTTGGCAGATATTACTGAAACCTTTTCCGAATCCCAATTTGATACCCTTTCCAGAACAACTAGTTCATTGTCCATGGACAATCTAGAGCCGTCAAATAGTCATCCCTTAGCCCCAAATAGGATACCCACAAGATCTTTTAATCCATTTGAAGCCGACACCATGGGGTTAACACTCAATGTGAGACTTTAATATGTCTACACGAATGCTCAAGGAGCTGAGATCTTTAGGGATCCACAACAACGGTATCTTGTTAAGATCGCAGACTTTTTCTCAGAACTTGATAGAGCACCTCTAGTCAATGACCAGGGTAACATGTACATGGGTGGAGATGGTGTTCGCAACGAAGTCACCTATCATCCAGAGAATGTAGACAAATTAGGGGAGCTCTCTAAAAGCGAGTTCTTAGACTTATCAAAGCTTTCCAGAGCAAGGGAGTCTAGAGATGATTGGCTCATTAAGCCGGACATGCTTGGACCATCCAATGCCCAGTCCTCAAAGCCATCCATAGATGATTTACTTCTTGTAGATCTAAATTTGGAAAGGGATAGGAAAGGCAAGAGCAAAATGGATTAGGGGGCTGAGAACCAATGGGAGTTTGTACGACAAATTCCAGTGACAAAGGTCTTACAGGATGACCCACTTCAAGAGGTCTATAAGGACTCTTTAGAAGGATATTATGCCACAACTAGATTGCCAGAGCTAGATCTTCCTCTAGCACTTGTGGTGGTAGTTGAGAAGCTTGCAGGACACATGAACCGAATCGTTGATAAATGGGCCAATGAATACCGAACCTTAGATTGGAAGGAGATTCGGGAGCTCACGTGGAAAGGACAACCATTATTCATGGAAGTGTTCTCAACAAATACAGCTAAACCAGGAGAGACAGCCTTTCATGGAGAAACTGCTGCTCCTCCCCTAAGAGAGTTCACTAGAGAGGGACCCTCAACATCAAAGCGGACCACTGCAAGTAGCCCAACTCTAGCACCAAGACATTATCCTACACCAAAAGTGCAACCATAGATCACACCACAACAACATTTTTCTCACTACGACAATCGGAGGGTAGGTGAGCCAACTCAGCCTCCCATAAATGCACCTCCTGAAATGCGGGTAACGGGCAGCAGTTCATGAGAAAGTTAATGAGAATATGTCCTCTATTATTTCACCTCCATTCTCTGAGGTGGATTTTACCAGGGGCACAGAAAACAACTCTAGACGCCCAAGCATCCAGGAGGAAGTTCAAACAATTGTTTCTCCTAGAAGTAAGCATACAATGAAAACCTTACCATCATATTTGGGAGAATATGAGAACTATTCTCAAACCTTGAGGATACCCTCCATGCATAAAAGGTTGACAAAGGAGGTTGACAAAGGAGATGGATATGGGTATCGTGCAAGCTATTTTGTCAGCACCAGTGGCTTGTACCTTACCTTTGCTTGATTTGATAAAGCTTCGACCTGAGTTGTGGAATGATATTGCCACATGTTTGTCAGAGCAGGTATTGCTACAAAAGGGTCACCATCATTGTACTATACACCCTGAGACAAAGCATGTTATGCCAGTTCCACAAAGTAGGAAAATTTTGTGAGGATAATCAGGGAAATGCTACCCTCCCATTAGAAGTGCGAAAAGTAGCTTCAACTACAATACTTGATAGTGGTGCATGAGTGGGCATTGTGACAAGGTCCATTTGGGAAAAGTGGGGCAAACCAGCTATTAGGAGTACCAGGATGTGCTTGCAGCTAGCAGATGGAAGTTTAGAACATCCCCTTGGGCTGCTTGAGAACATATTGGTCACCACATGTGGGATTGAATATGAGCACACCTTTGCAGTAGTGGATTTTGGAAAACATCCAAACTATGAAGTGATATTGGGTAGACCATTCATGCGACAATTTCAAATGATTCAAGATTGGGGATACAATTATTTGTACCTCCGACATGATTCTGTCATCACAAGGGTCAACCTAAAGAATCACTCATATCATGATGTAACAAGGTCTCCAATAGATGAGTTTGATTCTGCTTCATCTGAGGGCTCAAGAGTTACATTGTCAGATGGGCGAGAAGATCTGTGGATGTGTGGAGCCTCATGTAGGGATTTCAACACTGAGAGACTTAAGGGTAATCGAAGTGTATCAGATGAGGCATACATTCCACAACCCTTCCCTGAGCATTTAATTGATCCACTAGAATGGAGTCATGTCCTTGCAACATTATCTCGACATGTGCTTTACCTAAGCCGATTCAATTTTGTGACTCAGATGGATATGACATTATTCCTATACGAATGGTACAACCATGTGACCTTCTAGATGTTTTGTACTATGGGGATGCATCCACAACAGCACTGCATGTAGAGGAAGTCTCAGTGGAGGATTTAACACTCGAATCTGCTAATGATGTTGATCAAAAGGGTGGTGTTTCTACCTTACACAACCCACTTTCAAAATCTGCTCTTGAAGTTCCAACACAAATGATGTGGATAATCGATGAGTCCATGGCTGGCACGTTCCAACTACTCTAGTCACTGCTCAAAGAAGGCCAGGCAAGAAGGAATTATCAATTTGGCTACCCAAAGATGCGTACAAACTTGTACCATCTAGCCTAGTTGCTAAGCCTCCTAAAAAGCACATCTTTTCAAAGCCTAAACCTCAGATTGTTACTCGTTGGGTCCCAAAGCATGTTCTTAAAGCACAAGGCTATTATGAGGGTGCAACAGTAATTTGGCTTCCTAAATGCCATGGTTTGCTAGGGGTAAAAGAGTGTATCAATAAGATTCCAAAAGCCACCCTTGGTTTTCCATATAAGTGGGTGCAACGAAAATCAACACAACCTCTTCAAGATATGATAGGTGGTTGTGATAGCACCTACAAATCTTCTTGTGTTGACCTTCCCAAAACAAGTATTGAATCACCAGTTGTCCCAATTTCTCCTTATTACACAATTCCACCATCAACTTTTGTACCTAAGACAAATCAAACTTTACATGAGTCTCCTTTGATCATAGATTCTAGCACTTCAATGCCTAAATCCTCTTATCTTGCTCAAATTCCTCGACAATTGCTAACCTTCCCACCTCTTAAGAAGGACATACCCAAAACCAAAGATAAGGCATTAACACTACAATTACAGCTCTTTGGTAGATCAGTGTTTGAATAGTCTCACATTTACTAATGTGGTTCCTTATGCCTTTAGAGGATTGTGTTCTTTTTGAGATGATCTCCACTACCAGGGCAAGGGTAAGCTCAGCGACTCCACAATAAGATCAACAAGCCAGGGCACTTTTCTCCCACTGGGTTTTTTCCCTCGGCTATATTCGGTGATTGGCACCAATAACAAATTTTATTCCTTTCTTTTCTTTTCTTGTTTGTTAATAAACATTTTGCAGAGATCTCAGCTAAACAAGAGCATCAACCACGCCCCACTAGTCCACCTACCGTGCACACAAATTAGGAAGGGGGGAGACATGCAATGCCTACAAGGAGCAAAGAGAAGCAATCAGCATTAGCAATGCATCAATGCAAATGCACAACATCAACGAGCACTACAACAGGTGTATTCAAATCATAATCTTTTGTTCTTTATATTCTTTTAACTTTTGGATATATTGTTTGCATGTTCACACACAGTTGGTTGGTTTAAGTTTTAGATTAGTTGTTAAAATGTGGTGAGTAATTTCTAGATTCTTAGAGGACTTAGTAGAAGGTATTTCTATTTGAAGACAGTGTAGGATATATACCAAAGGAGTATGCCAAGTTCTTATGCTCTCAAAGTATATTAGTTATCCCTAGTGGTAGCTACCTCTTAGGTATGGGCTAGGTGCTAGGATTAATAAAAAAATTACACAATCATGCCCTAAAAAATAAATTAAAAAAAAGTGAATCGAGACATGACATGTCTACAGCCATGTGGAATGCTTGGTAGGACCTGGGGTTGTCTTAGCACCTTGGGGCCGATGCCTTAGTTTCCATGGGGTGAACACTGACGTCTAAAAGATTCAGAAAAAGACCTTCAAGGACTCTATCACCTTGATAGATGTTGGTAGGATTCTGGGGTACATTATGGACCCTCGAGATCGATGCCCTCATCTTCATGGGGTACTCCTTATGTCAAAAAGAAAGAAAAGGGTCTGTCGCCCTTGAGATACTTAGCGGCCTTTAGATTCTCTTGGCGGAGGTCTCTTGGCCATTGCTTGGGTCTCATTGGGATGGAACCTTCCTCTTTATCATCTTTTACACACGCACCAAAAAAATAAAAAAAAAACAAAAACAAAAACAAAAAAAAGAGAAAAGAAGAAGAGGTCCAATCACCATTGCTCATATTTAGGAGTAGGTTTGCCACTTAGGAATAACTTAAATATTTGTAGGACATTGAGATTGTGGTCATAACCGGTGGTGTGTAAGCACACTTGCCTTTGCATAGCACTATCTACCACTTAGTCTCACTTTGACTAGTTTTTACTCACCTCTTTTAGCACTCTTTAAAACTCTAATCAGCCTTTCACTTGTATGCTGACGTGTGAGACATTGCTGGTTTTTTTTTCTTTTTTTTTTCTTTTCTTCAATAAAAGGCTTTACTTGTATCCATTGTTTTTTGTAGCTTTTGCTTCTACTGCACACTCGAGGATGTGCGCAAAATAGGAAGGGGGAGTGTTGCGTGACGAGTGGAGATCAATGCAAGGATGCAACAAAAAGATGCAAGCAGGAAAACAAGTGACATTCTTATTTAGGGCTCTTGTAAAGAGTTCCAAGTTGTAGATGAGTGTGGGAGTGGGCTTTATAATAATCCCAGATGGGAAGTTTTGGGAGATTTAGAGTTTTTGTATAAAAAGTGGCTCATTTGAGAGCTTATATACACTTTGGGCTAAGTTCATGCAAGAGCTCCTTTGAGAGAGCTACTCTCCCTCTTCT
This sequence comes from Cibotium barometz, assembly GCF_041138505.1. Taxonomy (NCBI): domain Eukaryota; kingdom Viridiplantae; phylum Streptophyta; class Polypodiopsida; order Cyatheales; family Cibotiaceae; genus Cibotium; species Cibotium barometz. The sequence goes on along the minus strand of NC_141107.1, from coordinate 25,732,773 downwards.
CCATAGAGGTGAAGACTCTTCTCTCACCCCATCTACATCTTTGTATGAGATAAATCTCTTCATTGAATCAATAGCAATGTCACGAGTCTTTTCTCATCCTCTTCTCTAATCATTTTACTCTTATGCATGCTTTTAGTATTTCATTTTTGAGTATGTGGATTGATTTGAAGCTTTCATGGAAGCTTGATGCTTGAGAGTGTGCATGTTTGTAGGAAGATAGGAGTGGAGTGAGGTCTTTCTCTTTGCTTGTGTGCATAGTGAATGTGTTCCTCTTGCTTGTATTTGTGAATGAATGGGTGTGTAAGAATGAGGGCAAGTTGAGCTTGTGTGTGTGCTAAGTCTAGTGTCATGTGATGGTGGCCATAAGAATTCTCTCCATCAAATGGATAAGCTTTTGTGCACCGGTACTACAGGTTGAATCCCTAGCTTCGAAAGGGATGCAAATCCCATTGGATTGAGCTACACGTGGATCATACTAGTTTGGGTGAATTGCTGAGGGGTATATCATGGGAGCCAAATGATGGAGTTGCTATCATGGAAGCCTTAAGCTTCTAAGAGGCGCTTGGGCACCCATCATTGCCAAGTGATGAAGATCCGTGGTTGTTGAGGCTTCTTGGTTTTTGGTCGATGAGGATTTGAGCTAGGAGGAGGTTGTCGACACTGGGGAAAGGCTTTTGATTGTGGCTTGGGGAGCCACAAGTGTATGTTGCCTTCATGGAAGCCTTGAGCTTTGAGCACATTGGTAGGCACCCAGCGTTGTTGGCTGTATTCAGCTTGGGATTGCCTAATTGGTGGCCGTGGGTCCTTTAGTTGCATCTTCCTAGGGAGTTGTTGTGGTGGATGAGCACATGTGGCATTTTTAGGTGGCTAAAGGCAAGTGTTACCTTCGTAGTAGCCTCGTGCTCGTATAACAGATGGTCGGGGACTAGCCAACCTTGAAGCTTTGGCTTAGGGTTGGTTTTTATTAGCTTTGTTGGCTTCTTGCTCTTGGGTTTTTGGGATGGCCGTTTGGGGATCCAGAGTTCTATGTAGCCATCATAGAAACCTTGAGCTGCAAGAAGGTTCTTGGGCACCCACCATTGATTATCATGATAAAGGTAAGAGGTCGCGGGGCGCTTGCAGTGTGGGTGGTCAAGGATTTAGAGTTGAGGGAAAATGTCGACGAGACGAGGTTTGATTGTCATTGTTGGAGGGTGTGGGCATGGGGTGTGGTCATAGGGGAGACTGTCGGTGATGAGGATGGGGCGTGAGAGGGAAGGACAGTTGAGGGTGAGGGTGTGTGGATGATTTTTGCTTGGGGGACACAAGAGGACTATGGCCTTTTTACTGTTGATTTCCATGGTGGTCGTTTCTTCGCGTCAATTGATTTGGCAGTGAGTGGCATCAATCCACTCTTTTCTAATGATTATCCGACCTTGGAGTGTTCTTGCATCTATAACATAAAATCTGCACTCTAGTTGGTTTTTTCCAATAGAAATTTTAGGAATGAAATACCCAACACTCACTAAAGGCATTTCATGTGAAATTTAAATGTAAGTGTGGGTTTTCCAAGAGCTTTCCATGCCTCCAAGAATATGAGATTGTTGTGGACCATGGGGTAGATGTGGGCTTGCCACCTTTGTAGACCATTCTCAGTCAGGAGTCCAATCCATATTCTTGGTGGGTTTAGTTATGGTGGTAGTGGAAGACTTACCAATTACTGTGGGGGGTGTGAGGGTACCCTTTGTGGTAGCAGTTAGTGGGGACAGATGATCGGATTTGATGCACTCCCTGTCCCAGAGGGTCAATGTTACCATGCCCTTGGGAAGCTTGAGGGTAGCTATGTTGCTAGTAGAGTTTATTGTACTTGTAGCATTCTAGACCCACCTTCTACCAAGGATGACTGCCTCCTTTGTCTCACCTGTTGGAACCACATAAAACTTACCAATGGGTTAGAGACAGTATGTATAGTTTGTGTAAAGGACCCAAGGCTTTGTATATGTTGTCCACACTATGTTGTCCACACTAGGCAATTGAATTTTGGCATTGTCAGTTTTAAGAGATGGTTTACCTAGGGAGACCCATGTTTCCCATGGTAAAAGATTGTGGCTAGGTGTGGTTGATATTAAGACACATTTTCTTTGCATATTTTTGCCAAAGGGGAAATCTATCCAGACCATAAGGGTAGTTGTTTCTGTTGAAATATACAAGTGAATAGGGTGTGTGTGGGAATAAGCCCTTGGCTAGAGGCTGTAAAAGAGAATCTTAAATGTGAGAGAACCTATGAAAAGGTGAGAAGAATCTACTGGGAGAGAATAAAGGGTAGCATGAGGAGATTTAGGAGGTGTGGAGATATTCTCGGAGAGGTGGAGAGAATCAAGCAAAAGAGGTGGAGTGAATCAAGGAGAAATCAGTGGGATTAGATGCTTGGATGTAAGCTCTATAAATTGAGGCATTGGCCTAATGAGAACTTGCTGGTTTTTGATTATCCATGCCTAGATTAAGCTATCAGTTAATTACTCACTAAATCACATGTTAATTATCATCTAATCTCTTTGTTAATGATATTGATTCTAGCATTTGATCCACCATAGCTCATCACATTGCTGTAATTTTAACATGGTATCATAGCCTAGCCTAGAATCCATCAATTTGTGAGCCCATTATCTTGCTAATCACCTGACTAATTAGGATTAGTAGAAAATTAATATTTTCACCTCTTTTTCAACTAGCCCACTGTACCCCCAGCCAGTGGAGGGGCTTGATCTCCCTCCAAGAGAAACATTAGGGGAAATGCTTCTAGCCCAACATAGTTAACTCAGTTGTGCTCCAGCCCATCAAATCAGCACAGTAAACTGCCTACTACCAGAGCTCCCGATTTTTGCTGATTTGTAGGCGCCATTTTTTCTGAGGAAAAATGAGATCTTGTCTACTCTTGATGCAATGGCTCTAATTCCTCTTGGCCCTAGGGGTCTTCAAGGGTGCTCTACAAGTTGGTGAAGTCAAAATTTGATTTGATCAAGTCTAGAGTGAGATCCAAGCTCTTCATCAAATCTGCAGGTGACTTTGGTAAAACAGAGATTAAGCATTCAATATTTGGTCAAATCTTGTGTTTCTTGGCTTAATCCTCTACTAGACTAATTGCTATTGATGGCCTTGAAAGGATTTGAGCTCATTTGAACTCTAAGGCCTTAGATCTGGACTCCCCGCATACTGTTTTTTGCACACAAAATAGAGGATGAATTTGCTAATCAGTGATTAATCAATGCTAATCACTGTATTTTGATACAATTGAAGGTTCAAATTAACCATTAGTATCTTATACAGATCCCTATAACTTCATATTGCAATTCGGATATGGTGTGATACTCCAACCATTCCGTACAAATTGGTTACCCTTGATTTAATGTAATTTCTGGTAAAATTATGCTGATAAATTTGTGGTAATCATCATTTTGCATTTAACCCTTGGTTAATGCCTACAAATCACACTCAAATTCAAGATTATTCAGAGCCAGAGTTGTATTTGGAAATGTGCATAAGAATGAATGCTATATGCATTATGTATTGGGCACATTACATCAGTGTGTAAAAATGGGATCAGACACTGCCCTTGTCTCCAGAATAAGGCAAGAGGCAAGATCTCCCACGTAGATTTGGGTTTGCATTGCATAATGACATAAGATAAACATCAAAAGCCCAAAAGAACTATTAACAAAACATTTAAACATGTTACTCACATCATGGAGCAAGAACTAAAACGGACAAGCTCATGGCCCCAGCCATGAAAGAAGATGAACATCTCTTTCCAAGAGGAAGATCCACACCAGGAAGAAAAGCTAAAGGAAGCATTGAAGGAAGACATGGACACGTGAAGAGAAGCTGCCGCAACAAGAAGACTGAAAGAAAAGGAAGACATGGACGCGTGAAGTGAAGCTACCACGACAAGAAGACTGAAGACAAGAGAAGATGTGAGGCTCCAAAGAGTGAGGAGCCATGTGAAAATCTCTAAGAGAGAGAGAGAGAGAGAGAGAGACCCCACAACCCAATGTAACCTACCTCAACAAAGTAAAACCCCTCAACCCAATGTAACCTACCTCAACAAAGTAAAACCACCTCTAAGCCACCGATGATGTAGGCCATGTGGTAGATGTATGTGTGAGCACTTTAGTCAAGGTCACGGGCACTTATAGTAGCCTTGGACACATAGAGAGAGAGAGTGTCAAGGACTATGAGTTTAGGGACTTGAGGCACTGGTCGCGGACTATCAAGTAAGAGGGAAACTTGGTATAGGGTCCAGGTGTGCTAGGATTGTTCACTTGAGGGGAGGTGTGCTAGGCACTGGTCGCGGACTATCAAGTACAAGGGAAACTTGGTATAGGGTCCAGGTGTGCTAGGAGTATTCACTTGAGGGGAGGTGTTGAAATATACAAGTGAATAGGGTGTGTGCTGGAACAAGCCCTTGGCTAGAGGCTGTAAAAGAGAATCTATAAATGTGAGAGAACCTATGAAAAGGTGAGAAGAATCTACTGGGAGAGAATAAAGGGTAGCATGAGGAGATTTAGGAGATGTGGAGATATTCTGGGAGAGATGGAGAGAATCAAGCAAAAGAGGTGGACTGAATCAAGGAGAAATCAGTGGGATTAGATGCTTGGATGTAAACTCTATAAATTGAGGCATTGGCCTAATGAGAACTTACTGGTTTTTTATTATCCATGCCTACATTAAGCTAATTACTCACTAATCACATGTTAATTATCATCTAATCTCTTTGTTAATGATGTTGATTCTAGCATTTGATCCACCATAGCTCATCACATTGCTATAATTTTAACAATTTCAACTTATGGAGCTACACTTACACTCAGGGTGTCAAGCGAGGCAATGGCTTTGTAGGGTTCATGAAGGGTCTTGCCATTTTGGAGCATGAATTACGTGTTGAGTTTGCAATTTGAGAGGGTGTCAAGTGTAGCAAGGATTTTCAGCCAGTTATGGTCGACTTTGTCACTATTGTTAGAAGGACCGTGTATGGCACCGCATGTCATTAAGGGCTTGATGACAAGCATCGCAAACAAAGAGATCGTTGCTCCTGTGCGGTGGTCACAGAGTCTTTGGAAAAGTGAGCTTTGGCCATGGGATGTGAGTGCTAGGTATATAAATTAACTTTAAGCATTTGAGACCCTTTGTGGAGGTAGACATGATGCATGTCCCAGTCATGGATCAGTTGTGTTTGTCGCATGAAGGTTCTACCCAAGATGTCATCATATGCGACATTACGAAAGTCCAAAACTACAAATGTGAGGTGGAATTTCATGTCACAGACTTTTACCTTGAGGTCATGCGCTAGGCCCAGGGGTTTTGCAGATTTCCCATCCGCAAGCTTGATTACCAATGTGGTGGGATCAAGGCATGGTTGGCCCCAGTTTCCCAGCATGTTCTTGTGAGGATGTTGATGCTAGCACCTCCATCTAGGATGCCTCTGACCACATGTCCGTTATGGGAAATGGGCAGGGCTGCGTTTGTGTCATCACCTTCAAAAGTAATGGCCCAACGCATTTACTCGAATTGTTGGTGCGCCTTTGGGTTGTGGGGTGTGGTGATGGAGTAATTCAAGACGATGGGACTCAGATTCATCCAAGGAATCTGAGCAAGCTCTCTCCTCCACAGAAGCCTATATTTTGCATTCCATCCAATATTGAAGGTCATTCATAAATTTGGACTACCTTTTAACAAGATTCTAATGGGCATTTGGATTTGGGAGGAAAGGAAGGCTAAGAGGCTGGTTAGGTTGCGTTGATGTGAGGAACTTTCTCAAGTGTGAGGCCTTGATCATAAGGTGGACCAGCAAGAGTATATGGAAGTTCAATGTGGCCCTTATTTGATAGGGATGGAGGTCGAGATTTGGTTACCGTGTAGAAGGATAAAATATCTCAGCAAATTTAGTGTTGGAGACCTAGTGAGTCTCTGTTGGACTCTGTGTCACTGTTTGAGTTGTTCAATGTCAACATGGGATTGGGCTTGGCCGCCTATGGAATAGGCATTGGGAATGGATCTTCCTCGACCTTGAGTGTAAGCGGGGGCTCCTGCCTTACTTGGTGCGGACGTTCACGTTCTATGAGGGACGACGCGCACTCAGGTACTGGGTCAAAAGGTCATAAAAACGGGCGACGGTTCTAGTTGAGCCTAGTATTGCTCTACCAGTGCTTGGGCCTCTTGAAGACGTTGCTTCTCGAGGAGGGCATTGGGATATGTAGACAGCCATTTATGTTGTTTGGTGAGTTTTTGGGGGGTTGCATGGGAGTGTGGTAGTTCAGCGCACGATCATCGCTTCTCGGAGGAGGAGGATGTGGTCTTTGTTGAGCCAGTGCGGATGCTAACCCAATCATCACCTTGGCCGATGTTCTTAGAGCTTTGTTTCTTTTGGGATATGGCCTTCTTTAGCTTGGCCTACAACTGTGTGATGACATTCAATGGGACAATCGAAATCTTCCCATGTTGAACACTCAACACGTGAGGGATGGCATGCCTTTGACTGTGGAGTGAGAAACTAATTGTAAAGGAAAATCCTTATAGTAATGGTTGATTCCATAGCCATGACATTGTGGTGTCACTGGGCAGACGTTTCTTTTGAGGGCATTTAGCCACTCCATAGGGTCCCTGATAGAGGAAACACAAAAGAGGTGGTTTCCTCGGGTGCACCTATAGAGTGCACAATTGGTTTAGGGTCCATGTGAGGCACCGACAAAGGGAGATGAGGTGTTAAGGGTGCCTCAGGGATGGTGGAGCGCATGGGCTCCACAGGTTTAGCAATGGACATGTTTTGAATCTTTCCATGAGCAATAGGGTTTTCATGTTGGTCACTTTGATGATAAAGTTGACTTTCCCAAAAAAAAAAATCAAAATAGAGAATGGTACAAGGTTGATCAGGTACATACGTGGATAGAGAATTGAAATACCTCTCTATAGAGCCAAAGATCATTCAATTTGGAGTTTGGAAACCTTTTTGATGATGCCGAAGGCCGAACTCCACAAGAGGAACTACAAGGAAGCTCTTGAGTACGAAGCGGGCACATCAGAAGAAAGACAAGAAGAAAACTATGTTGCTCAAGGAGCTTTGCAAGAAGCGGCACATCAGAAGAAAGACAAGAAGAAAACTATGTTGCTCAAGGAGCTTTGCAAGAAGAAATTGGTGGTAACACCAATGAAAGGATGCATCAAGAGGCAAACGTTCCACAAATACCTAAAGAAGGAGGGGACATGAACATGAATAACATGTTTAACCTCATGCAAACTATGATTGAAAGGATGGACCAAATATTTCAGTTCATGGTTGGATAATTTTGACTCTATGAGCAAGGAGTTGCATAATGGGATCTCAAGCTTGAGGCAAGATGCGGATAAAGGCAAAGAAGCTTACGATAGACCTATGTTGCATCCATATGCACCAAATGCTTTTCCAACAATGGGGCCACAAGCTTATGGATCTTTTGCCGAACCTTCACATGGAAATGCATTGCATACTCCTCAAGCTAGTATGCACCATGTTGATGGAAATCATGGGTCTATTCTTGGAAAGGACAAGATGCCTCTGTCATTGATACATCAAGGTGGAACAAGTATGCTCGGTATGCCTATGCATGGTTCGATGAATGGGGTTTCTTCAATGCAAGAGAGAAATGTGGACAAAAGCAAAGGCATAGTTTTGGAAGATGAATGGAAATTGGAATCATCCACACATGAGTGGAAATTGGAATCATCCACACATGAGTGGACAACACTTTGATGAGATGGGTCATCATCCACACATGAGTGGACAGCACTTTGATGAGATGGGTCATCATTTCAATGGGATGGAACCTAACCATGGTAGACCTCATCACTTCAATGAGTTTGGGGGAAATCATGTTAGACCAATGGAGCATAAACCACATGCTCATCATCGAGGTGGTGATGAAGATGAGTTTAAGGGAGTGAAGGACAAGTTGACTTTTACCAAGTTCAAGGGTGAAGGCTCAACCAATGAGGAGTTTGAAGAATGGATTGACAAGATGGAGCTTTACTTTGAACTTAGTCCTCGTAGTGATAGGGCCAAGGTTTTTTTTGCTACTTTGCATCTAGAAGGTTATGCCCATGCATGGTGGTGGCACTTGAATGCTCATGGCTATTTGATCACTACTTGGGATGATTTCAAGAATGAGATGAGGAGGACCTTTGTTTTAGCCCTCAATAGATCAAGGATGGTGGAGAAATGGGATGATCTCACTCAAACATGAAATGTCAAGGACTATGTGCACAAGTTTATGAAGTTTTCACTTCTTGTGGAGGAAGGCTTGAGTGAGGAGTAAAAATTAAGGAAGTTTATTAAAGGGCTGTAAAACAACATCAAAGTTGATGTGGATACTCAAAGACCCAACACCATCAAGGAGGCCATCTATGAGGCAAAGTATACACATGCTAGTGGATCAAGGCATGGATTTAGGGTTGATATTGGCACTTCAACTTTGGGCAAATCTTCAAGTGGAGTTGCTTATCATATGGGTCCTCCTAGATTCCCAATCGTTTATGGAAGAGGTGGAAGAGGAAATTTCAGATTTGGTAACACTTTTTTTCGACCTCCAAATGGTGATGGGAAGCAAGTTAAGGCAAACACATTTAACAATAGCAAGGTTTTGAGAGAAGATTGTATTAATGACTTGAAGAAGAAGGGTTTGTGCTACAAGTAGAATGATCAATAGAACAAGGATCATTGGAAGGTTTGTAAGGCTAAGAAGATGACCCTAAGCATGATTCTCACTGAACCTTGCCATGAAGACATTAAGGAGGATGTGGATGAGTATAAAGAGTACTTTAAAGATACCAACAATGAAGTTGAGGATGTAGAGAAGGATGGTGAATTTCCCTTTGATCCGGGTGGATTAAACAAGGGAGATGTTGACTATGATGATCGATTACCAATGCCTATGTGTGCTTATCATGACAAAGACAATATGGCTACTCTATGCAATATGTCAAGTAATGCCTCTGCTGGTTGCAAAAAGGAGCCAATGCATTAAGGTTGAAGGAATGCATTAATGGAAGGGTGGCACATTTTTTGATTGATAGTGAAAGCATACATAGCTTTATCAACACCAAATCCATGTGCAATCTCAAATTACAACCTGTAGCTTTATCTTTGTGACATGAGGTTCAAGTGGCTAATGGGGCAAATATGGATTGCAAAATGGTATGCAAGGATGTGAGGTTGATTCTCACAAATGATTATACTTGTTGCAAGGCTAATTTACTTGTATTGGATATGGGTCCCATTGACATTGTTTTGGGATGCGATTGGTTGGCAACTGTTGGGTTTTTTCACATGAATTTACAACAAGGGTATATAAGTTTTATGCATGGAAACCATGAGGTTATATTGACCGGAACTCATGTGCCAAGTATCAAGATGATCAATGCCACACAACGCAAAAGGGAGCTAAATAAGATAGGATGAATATATGTTTTACAGCTTTGCAAAGAAGAAAGCATTGAACAAAAGGGTGAGGTTATGCATAAAGGCATGAAGGAATTGTTGAAGGAGTATGAGGATGTGTTCCAAATGCCAAAGTGCTTGCCGCCAAAAAGGGAGGTGGATCATGGGATAGAGCTCGAGCCACATACCAAGCCCGTCAACAAACCACCTTATAGATTATCAAAAGTGAAGAAGGATGAAGTGGCAAAGTAAGCGCAAGAGCTTATGGACATAGGATGGGTTATTCCTAGCCAATTACCTTTTGCATCACCCGTACTCTTGGTCAAGAAGAAGGATGACACTTTTTGCATGTGCGTGGATTATAGGGGCTTGAATAAATCTACAAATCAAGAATACACAAGTCTCTTACTTTCTCTTCTTGCTCTAAACCTAGGCTAATCATCCTAATCTAGGCTAATCCAAGAATAATTAGGCTAAATCTAGGTTAATCTAGTTGCTACTCTCTTTCATTGGTATCAGATTCCCCATTCCATGAATTGATGATTTGCTTGATGAGTTGAAAGGTGCATGTTTCTTCTCTAATATTGATTTGAGTTCAGGCTATCACCAATTGAGAATCAAGAAAGGTGATGAGTACAAAATGGCATTTTGGACCGAGAGATGTCTCTACCATTATTTGGTTGTGCCGTTTGGGTTGTGCAATGTGCTGGCAACATTTCAAGCTCTAATGAACAAGGTGCTTGGACCTTTCCTCTACAAATGGGTGCTTGTATTCTTTGATGATATCTTGATATATAGCAAAGAGGAGAAAGAGCACTTGATGCATGTAAGGGCTGTTTTGATGCTTTAAGAGCCAACAACTTATATGCAAAGGAGAGAAAATGCACATTTATGGCACAAAAGGTTGAGTATCTTGGACATATAGTGAGCAAAGAAGGCATTATGGTGGATCCTAAGAAGGCTGAGTGTGTTAAGAATTGGCCCATGCCTACAAATACCACTCGGTTCTTGGGATTCTTGGGCTTGTCATCATTTTATAAGAGTTTCATTAAGAGGTATGCTAATATTGTTGCACCTCTTAGACCGACAAGCTTAAGAAAGAGACTTTCTTTTGGGATGGTATAGTCGATAAGAGTTTCCAAGAGTTCAAAAGGAGATGCTCACATCAGCCCCTATACTTGTATGCCCAGATTTCTTGAAGCCATTTGTGTTCAAGTCAATGCATGTGGAAGAGGCATTGGGGCTGTTTTGTTTCAAGAACATGGAGTGATCGCTTTTGAGAGTCGAAAGCTTGATGAGAAGCAAATGGTTATGCATGTCTATGATCAAGAGATGTTGGCAATACTTCATGGAATAAAGAAGTGGCATCATTACTTGTATGGGAGTCATTTCTTTGTAAAGAGTGATCATAGAGTGCTTCAATACTTCTTGTCTCAACCTACACTCTCTCCCAAGCAAAGAAGGTGGGTGGCTACATTGCAAAATTATGACTTTGAGATCTCTTACATGAAAGGAAAAGAGAATGTTGTAGCGGATGCATTGTCACGCATATGGGCATGTAGATACATGGTAATATCGGAGGTACATAAAGATTGGATTTTGGATATCCAAGAAGAGTACCTTGTTTTGTTGAATTTTGGTTTAAAAGCAAGAAGGGGTGAATCCTAATGCAAAAGAGGAGATGGAAAAGTTGGATGCACTCTTGCAACAATGCAAAAAGCTAATATGAAGCAAGTTCAAGAAAGGATGAGACATTATGCTAATGCTCATCAGAGGCCATTAGAGTTTATGGAAGGTTATTGGGTATTCTTGAGGATTCCCACCTTGTATGGCCCCTAGTAGCGATGAGCTAACCTGGTATTTTTCGTGCCCTTAAGAGAACCATATCTTGTCTTGGGAATCCTCAATAACCTTCCATAAACTCTAATGGCCTCTGATGAGCATTAGCATAATGTCTCATCCTTTCTTGAACTTGCTTCATATTAGCTTTTTGCATTGTTGCAAGAGTGCATCCAACTTTTCCATCTCCTCTTTTGCATTAGGATTCACCCCTTCTTGCTTTTAAACCAAAATTCAACAAAACAAGGATCCCTCGCATAAGCCCGGTGGTTTGCTTCAGTCTTTGCCTATTCCTGATGGAAAATGGACACATCTCCATGGATTTCATCATGGGGCTTCCTCATACAAGGAGGCGATGGGATAGTATATATGTGGTGGTAGACTGCTTAACAAAAGTGGTGCATTTTATTCCTTCCAAGGTCAAATTTTCAGCATCTATGGTTGCAAAACAGTTTGTGGATCATGTGTTCAAGTTGCATGAAGTGCCACAACAAATTGTTAGTGAGACCGAGATGTGAAGTTTATGAGTTCATTTTGGAGGATATTTTTTGAGATCATGGGGAGTGTTTTGACACCTAGCACCGCCTATCACCCCGAAACCCGATGGACAAATTGAGAGGGTAAACAAGTGGGTGGAAACTTACTTCAGGCACTATTGCCATGATATGCAAGGTGTTTGGGATGAGTGGTTTTTGCTTGCCGAGTTTGCTCATAATAGCACGCATCATGAGAGCATTGGCATGTCACCTTTTGATACACTTTATGGGTACAAAGTGAATATGCCAATGATGGTTTAAAAGCAAGAAGGGGTGAATCCTAATGCAAAAGAGGAGATGGAAAAGTTGGATGCACTCTTGCAACAATGCAAAAAGCTAATATGAAGCAAGTTCAAGAAAGGATGAGACATTATGCTAATGCTCATCAGAGGCCATTAGAGTTTATGGAAGGTTATTGGGTATTCTTGAGGATTCCCAAGACAAGATATGGTTCTCTTAAGGGCACGAAAAATACCAAGTTAGCTCATCGCTACTAGGGGCCATACAAGGTGGTGAGGCATGTTGGTGAAGTTGCTTATCAATTGGCACTTCCATCAACCTCAAAGATTCATGATGTATTTCATGTATCACATCTCAAAGCTTACCTTAGGCCGGAGGTATTTGTGCAAGATGAATTGCCTCTAGTGATGATGAATGAGGAGGGAATGATTATGTGTCGGAAGGGATTTTGGGTACAAGAGAAAGGGTCCTTCACAACCGTACACATTAGTGGAGTACTTGGTTAAATGGCAAGGGCTACCTAAGGAGAAGAAGCTTCTTGGAAACCCACCTCTACATTGGAAGGATTTGAAGGGTTGTTGGATGCATTTTGAAAGTCCAACGAGGGTCATAAACAGTGAATTAACTTGTTGAAAATTACTGTAAATTCACTATGGACAGCCCTATACCCTTGGAAATTGGATACATAATAATTGGAAGCTACTCAAGGTTCTTATGCCATTATGGGGAAGAAGTTATGGCTTGTTTTGAGGGCTTATTGAGTAGTTTACAGCCATATTCATGTGGTTTTGAGGGCTTATTGAGTAGTTTATAGCCATATTCATGTGGTTTTGATCTCTCATACATGGTGTGAGCATGAGCTTCAAGTTGACATGAGTCCATTGACATAAACTCCATCCATGAGAATTTTAATTGTACATATCAATGGTTTCGAGGATGAAACCTTTTGGGTGGGGATGGTTTGTAACAAAGTGGAATGGTCTCATATGAATAATGGGCCCAAGGCCAATTGACCATGCCCATGGTCATTAATAAGTGTAGTGTGAAAGGATGGCCTGGTATATAAGTGAAAATGGGCCAATGTTATAGAACCTTTTGATAATCAAGAATACACAAGTCTCTTACTTTCTCTTCTTTCTCTAAACCTAGGTTAATCATCCTAATCTAGGCTAATCCAAGGTTAATCAAGCTAAATATGGGTTAATCTAGTCACTACTCTCTTTCAAAATGGCCCCTAGAAATTGGGCCCTTGGCCCACACATTGCAACCAAATGTGGTCCGAGGTGACCAAACTTTGCAAGTGTATATGTGGGGTCCACATATACTCACTTGTAAAGTTTTGTCACCATCAGAGCACATTTGGTTTCAATGTGCGACCCATTTTCTTAGTTTTCAATGGGTATGGCCTTAGAGAGCCCCTCGAAATTGGGCCTTTGGCCTATACATTGCAACCCATTGTACTCTAATGGTGACCAAAGTTTACAAGAGTGAGGGTGGATACACAAACACACTTGCAAAGTTTGGTCACACCAAAGCATATTTGGTTGTAATGTGCATGCCGCCAGACGCTTAGTTTTCAATGTGAAATTTTGACATATCAGGGGATGAAGATTTGATACCACTTTATTAAGCCTAAAAATCCCCTAACTTCCTTTACCATCTCTAGCTCTAGCTAGGCATCAATAATAGCTTGCACCTTTGCCAGGTTAGCTGAAAGTCCATCCTTTGAAACTTTGAACCCTAATCATGGTCGGAACCATTTTTAGAGTAAACCAAAATGTCATCAAAAGTCCAGAAAATAATAATCTAGATGCTCCTTGAAGATTTCATGCATTAACCAATTGAAAGTATTAGGGAAATTTATCAACCCAAATGTCATTAGTGTGTTCATAATGTCTACATTAGCGGGGTATTAAAGGCTGTCTTGGAAATATCATGCTCCTTAATCCTAATTTGATAGTACCTTGACTTCAAGTCAATCTTGGTGAATATATGAGCATCATGCACATGAACTAAAAGCTTATTTATCTTGGGAATGAGATAATTATTCTTGATGGTTAACAGCTTTAATTATTGATAATCAACAATCTAAGAGTTCTCTATCCTTCTTCTTCTAAAAAAACGTGGGTGCAGCCCATGGGGATACACTAGGTCGAACAAAATCGTGCTTCAAAAGTTGTCTTTATTATTTCTTGAGTTCAATTGCTTCTAAAACGTCCATCTTATACGCCCTCTCTGTATTAGGTTAAGCACCAGGTATCAGCTCAATCTCATGATCTACTTCACAAGTTGGAGGCATTTCAGTCAAGTCCTCAAGAAATATATCGGCATACTTACTTAAACATTTAGGTTCCTCCTGGCATCAAATTCCTTGCTTATGAGATTTAGCTTAATAAGTAAATTACTTCTTTCTGAGGCCCTTTAATAACTTAGATACCTTTAGTTGTAAGGTAGGAGCTCCAATTACTATAGTTTCTTGCACCTTACTCCCATGAAGATCCATGAAAGAAATAGTCCCTGTCTGGCAGTAGATGTCAGCCTAGTTTTGAGTAAGGTAATACATCCCAAGAATTCCATCATATCCTCCAAGGGGGGGACAAAATTTTAAACTTACACACGATCACGTTTCCATCTAAATAAAACTGAATCATGTTCATCTCATGGCACGTGAAAAGAATCTTCCCACTAGCCAATTCCACTTGCATTGGTTTACCTTGCCTAATGTTTGCAAGCATCCAACGAAAATGAATGAATGCATGCTTCTTAGTTGAACCAAAATTCTTACCTTGGTAATTGACACAAGTCTAGATTACTGAAAATTGATGATTCTAACCATGATGTTTAACGGCGGCTACATGAATCATGCCTCTCTCTTCTTCCTCTTAGTCATGCAACTATAATGGCATTAGATGGAGCTGATTGGGCTAGAAATTTTCTTCTTTGATTTCTCTAGTTTTTATACAAGGGTCCTTGATTACTCTACATTGAAGCTACAGGTCTCTGGTAAAGGGATCCTAGGGCACTTTGAGTTAGAAAGGTAAAAATAACAGGAGAGTTCAATCAATCACTCATCATGTGTTCTGTCTGCTAGCATTTGAAGAATTTATGCTCTCTCCTAGGTTTTAGAACTACAATTCTGATGGCAAAATCTTATCCTCTAGGTCCTCTGGTCTTTGAGCCTTGACTACAATCATGTCCTTGATTTTTCTTTGACTTGGGTAAGCCAAAATTGTTTGCTAGGGTTAAATTTCTCTTTGGGGGATCGCTTTGGGGAAAGGGGCAGCAAGGATTTGTACTGAGTTGTCTCCTTTGGAAAGGCTTGGGCAAAATCCTCAAACCATTTTTGCTGCTCTTCTACTATGGATGCAGGTTTGGCATTTTTCAATAACCTATCCAATGTAGGATCCAATTTTTGGAATAAAGAAGTATTTCATTGTCTATTACTGGAGCATAGAAAATAATATTTTCATATGATTGATGATACCCTTTAATACACTTTCTTGCTTAAGATAATTTCAAGAATTTGTTCATCTTTTCTTCTTGGAATCCTAGGGGACAAAATCTTTATTGAAGGTATGCTTTCATATCTTCCCAACTAAACTGACCTTGATTCAGATGGTTTGATTTAATATGATTCCTCTATCTACTTTGAGTAACTTTTGGTTGCCTTAAGCCAAGCAATAAGGGTCAACTACTTCGATCAACTCTAGTTATATCTTAAATTGAGCAATAAGGGACATCTTACTATGGTTATTATACCCTGTTATATTGAAGTACTCATCCATAGAGTCGATCCAATTCAAAACTACTTCATCAAGTTTTTTTATTTCTCCTCAAAATGGACCTAGTTGTGTCTTATAGAGTGCTTCTTTTTAACATCATTGTCCAATGTTTCCATTTTAGGGTGTAGCGTTCTGAGCTTGATGACCACATCTCATGATTTCTTTCTAAAAGAAAAAACTCTTTTTTGCATCAAATTTTTTGAATAATTAAGTAGTAAAATTTCTTTGAAGACAAGAAAACGTTTTGTTTATTTCTTCAAAGTTTATTACATTACTTGGGGGGGATATCTCAACCCCCTGATCCAAAAAGTTGTAAATGTGGATACATGCCTATTATTACAAATTTTCTATGGGGAAGATACTAGCTTAAGATGGTTAACTTTGGTTAGGTATTTTTCTAAGGTAAAGAAACTTCTACCACAAATTCTATATTCTTTTATAAAATTCAAGCTTTCCATATAATCATGGGTAGACTCAAATTCAAAGCGTAGTATGGAAGATAGTCTATATCTATCTCTAGGATAAATTTCTCTTCATATTTATCCACTAGTGTCACAACATGTATAAGGGCTAGTAGGGTTGACCAAAATAATGCTCCTTACAATTGAGATAGTAGGTTGCAGCCATCTCTCTCTCTCAGTGGGGGCCATATGCTCGAATATAGCTTGAATGACTCATCATCACATGTCTCCTTGCACCACGATCGTGATCCTCAAAAACAAGATGACACGCACTACCGAGCATGATCAGTCCTAGATCTCAATGGGACCACTAAATAGAGGAGCCCACATATGTCTCACATCCACCATAGTCATGAAATCCCACTATCCATAGGAGTCACTTCTACCAAGTGTCACCAATCCCCGTTCGGTTAAGTGGGGTCAAGGTCTCTGATCCACCCCACAGATGACATTCAATTGCAATCCATGAACATATATGGTACCTTCATGAGCTTTCAAAAATAAACAATATACATACACCACATGAAGACAATGTCCAAGCAGGAGTCACTTCTACTAGATGTCACACTAATTCCAGAAACTCGCACACTCTAGCACTCGGCATTCAAGGGCCACCATCACACTAATCATGCTAGAGGAGCACACCCACGTTCGGCTGAGAGGGGTCAAGGTCTCTGATGCACCCCGTGGATGGAAATCCATGAACTTTTTTGGTACCTTCATAAGCTTTCATATATACACAAATACAATGTCCGAGCAGTTATTTCAAGACACGAATTCAAGCAATCCATGAACTTGTATGGTACCTTCATAAGCTTTTAGAAATAAATAACATATATACACCACATGAATACAATGTCCAAGCGGTTATTTCAAGACACGAATTCAAGCACCATATACACATAACCAAAGCAGTGTAAACCATCACAATCTTGATGAGACATCATAGCTCTCTACTTGATACTCTCAGTAAGTTGAATTCCTCCAGTCGTATATTACCTGGTGAGAACTTCCCAAGATAGTTCTTGGGGTTACACATTTATCAAGATATCTCAACTCTCTTTCCTCTTTAGTCTTCTAAGGTCATCTACATAGTCTCTCTCTTATTTTAAAATTCATCACCTTCATGCTTACGGGCTCTAAGGAGCTTATGGTCATAAATTTATAGTTTTCAAGAATGAAAGGGTCCTTTCTCTATGCTCTTTAGTCTAGACCTTTGGTCATGTTTATAGGATCTTCTAGGGTCACCCTAAAGTCTTCTTAAGTTCCTTAGCATTTCTTTCACTATATTTTAGCTATGATTTTTGGTCCTAAATTCATCTCAACTTCCTTCTTACATTTTTGGCATCAAGGTTAAGTGATAAATATCCTACGACACATTTAGGCCTTTACTTGTGTATATGCACATCCATGCATATTTTATATGAATTCATTCTTACATTTTTGGGGTCAAGGTTAAGTTATAAACATCATAGGACACATTTAGGCCTCTACTTGTGTATGTGTGCATCCCTACACGTTACCCTTTTAGGGTAAAGCACTCTTAATTTTCTAACTTGATAAGCTATATTTTTGGGCTTAAAATTTACCCTAATGCTATGTCAATTTATATTAATTTCCACCCTAAGAATTGATTAGCAATGTTCACAAAAATTATGAAGTCACTAGCATTTTCAAACTAGCCCTCCTAAGGTTTTAACATTAACTTTCTTGAGATTCTCTCTCTAACTATTTCTACTTATGATGATAAAGCTCCACACCTAATTTGGCTCTCTAATTTTTTGATTTTTTATTTTCTTCCTCTGGGTTTGGCCATTTTCTTCACTATTTTCTAAAGAGAAAAAATGTGAAGTTGGGAGAGGTTTGGTAGGGATAAACTAGATTCACATAGGTCAGTTATTTCTCTGGTCTTCACAGAAAGGAGAAGGGATTACACATCCTTTATGAGCAACTATTTGTGCATTTATGCCCTTAATTAATGACCCGATTCTAAGAGGTACTTTCACTAAAATTTATATAATTATTATTCTAGCTTGCTAATTAAAAATCAACTATTCTAAAGCTATGCTAAGGGTGCTATCCTTGAAATATTACATCTTTCCATACAAAAAAGGACTTTTACGCTAAATCGTACATGTGTACTAATGCTTCTTTCTCTATAAAATCACGGAGTAATCTTAGATCAATTTAGCAATTAATTTTTCTTTTGTGTTGGGTCAAACCATTCTAGCCTATCCATGCCTTAGATTAATTTAGGTAAAGAAATATGGATTAATGTTTCTCTCTTATAAAATTATGAATTAATCTTAGATTAATTTATTAATTAATTTTTCTCAAAGGTTGGGTTAAATCATCCTAGACTATACATGCCTTGGATTAATCTAGGTGTAGAAGAAAACACATAAATTTACATGATATCCTATGGCCACAAACCTATATAATACTAAGGTCTATTTAACCATTCTAGACCTTTGGACTCTCTATTTTGGGTATGTGTGTAGAGATCTAAATTAGTCTATTCTTCCCCAAAAATTAATAAAAATATCCTAGCTTTACTAGGTTTAGTTTAAATCGACATCCCTTAAGGAAAAAGGGGGTCTAAATGGGTTAATTGGACCTTGCAAGCCTTATAAAAAATATATATACTAAGGTGATATTCACCCTAGTTTAGGGTATTATTATGCAGTAATTTAACAAACTTATTCATTTATATATTTAATTTAAAAGAAAATGATTTAAACCACTCATTTGTAACAATATACAACTTCTTATGCCTAGTTTAAAGGGGTTAAAGTCTATAGTTAAACATCTTCCTTGTTTTGGTTCTATTATTGGCTCTAAGCACATGTGAATACATTTAATGGGCTTGTTAACTCTTGTCTGTCTCCCCATGGAAGCTAGAAATTCCAAGAGAGGACCACACGTAGAGAGTATAGAGAAGCAACCACAAGAGGGAAGGAGAAGGAAAGTGAGGACCACACGTAGAGAGTATAGAGAAGCAACCACAAGAGGGAAGGAGAAGGAAAGTGAGGACCACATGTAGAGAGTATAGAGAAGCAACCACAAGATGGAAAGAGGGCTCCCAAAGTTGAAATGTGCATGTAAAAGTGTATTGAGGTATGATATTATTTTTTGTTGTTTACATAGCTTAAGTTATGGTGTGTTCACACTTGTCCACTACCCCCTAACTCACTTATTCCCTAAGATCCTAACTCACTTATTCCCTAGTTTATTCTCTAACTCCTTATTCCCTAAGATCCTAATTTGCATAATAAGGCCTAAGAACATTCTTGGGCATACATTAGTGCCAACACAGGTTCCTAATAGTACAATTACATGTTTACATGAAGCTATGAGCCAAAAATAACTATTTATCAAGCTATTGGGAGTTATTGGGTTCGAAGATTTGGGCATTGGGGACCTAGGTTGAAGTAGACCTTTAATCCACCTCTTATCAGTATATTTAACCTTAGTATTAGTAGATTGTGGACCCATCCATGTGCTCTTCCATGAGTTACAAGAAGTTGCACATGAGCTTAATCCCTTAGTATTAGATTCTGGACCCATTCAGGTTCTCTTCCATGAGTTACAAGTTGCACATGAGCTAAATCCCTTTAATAAAGCTTTGACTTCCACACACACTAGGGTGGTTGTACAATAAGGGTCCTCACTTTGGTTCACCTTCAAAGATTTTTTGTAGCAAAAAATAATCATTTTTTTGTAGCAAAAAATGACTAATCCCACCTGCTTACAAAGGAATTTGACATTGAGCTCTTCTAATGAAACATCACACCGTTAGTTGTGCACTTAAACATAATAGTCTGATCAAAAATCAAAAATTCCAAACGTCAAATTTTCTACATCACAAATATAGTGTATATGGCATGTCCCAAACTTGAACAAGTAGACAACATGATCATAAAATGTTAATAACTTCCTTGTTTTAACTCCAATTCCATCCCCACTTTGCACATAAGAAAGGTATATAATGGTGATCTTAACTTGATTTACTGAGTAATTTTTTTATGTAATTTCTATTTTAAATTAATCATTATATGTTTTGAAGGTATACAAAAAGAGTTATTTTTTGTAAGCACATCTTTATAACAACAATTATGTATTTTACTTGATTGAATATCCGAAGGATAAATAATTATGAGGATAATGTGGCTGTATGGTCAAATTTCATTTTTAATGGTTGGTTAGATTTTTCAAGATCTCTATTGGAAATTTACTTCAAAGTCTTAGAGAAGTTGAACATAATTAGTAAATTAATTATTTAAAAAAAGATTTTTATGTGATTATGCAATAATTTTAAATGGAAGTATTCCTAATTATGGTGAATCTATGAAAAAATGGTTTAATTTGAGTAAGAAAATGTCTATTTTCATCCATTTTTATTGAAAATAGCTCAATTTCAGTAGTTTCTTCCCTTCCAAGCCTAAACCCAAGCTTAACTAGCTTGGCAACCTAGGTTAGGTAATGTACCAAGCTTAGGTAGAGATCCCTAAGGTGGCCATCAATGTGCCGCTGACATTTCACCTACACGTGGCACACCTACACATGGCATACATTCCACCCCAATGTGCCACTTCATTATGCCACTTGATTATTGTTGACATGGCATGCTACCTCATTAGATGCCATGTTATATGCATTAACACATAATCAAGGAGGGAGAGTTGCTACCTCACTCAAATTGCCACATCATTAGTCTGTCAAAACATCCACCATGGATATAACACATCATCTTGAGTTGGTGCCAGATGTCACACACATGTATGTCAGCAATCTACCCCAACTCGAGTTTCCATATCATCATTACCCCATGCATGGATACATTCATTTATAGTTTCACATACATGTAAAATATATATATTTAATTTGTGGATAATACATGCATATTTATGTAAAATACTCTTATAATATCTAAATTTTTACAAATTAAATAATATATTATTTTATAATTAAAAAAATATATTTTTAGTCTTCTTCTTTAAAAAGAATTTTATTTATTTTTAAAATTTTTATTTTTATTTTTAAATATATATTACATCAAATTCCTTCCCATTTTAAAAATCTAACTAAAGATATCATGTATATTTAATTTAAAAAGATTTATAAATCCATAATTATTCAATTGAATAAGGAAAATCTTACCTTATAAATTAGAATATCCAATACAATGCAAGATATGAGAGTATTGTTTCTTATAAATTCACATTCTACCCTCATCTCATTTAATCATAGCTTGCTGTCTAGTCTTCATAGCATTTTAGAGAGGATGGGCTCACAAAGTCGTAGTAGTAATAAATCTGATAGAAATAGGAAACCTCCCGCTCATGAGGCTCAAGAAGCTGAGAGAAAGAGAATAGTTCACGAGCAAAAAAGAGAGTGGAGAGAGCACGCCAACAACGGGCAGCCTCTAATGTTGGTGGACTGCCCCACCACCACCCTCACCTCCACATGAGCCCCCTACTATTGCCCCCCTTGGTTTGGATGAAGCATGTGAGTCTCCCTTTCCTCCTCTTCCTCCTCCTCCTTCTAGTGAGAGCGTGGATGCAAGAGCCACCATAGGCAAGCCAACCATACGTCATCATGTGTCTAAGATCATTCGTAACTTTTTTCAGGATCTCACTCCCTTGTCACAATCTATTGTTCTCACATCCATTATTGGCCATCCTAACCTAGCCAAATGTAGGACTATTGCTCGAATTAGTGAGTGTCGAGAGAGGAGAGAGCAGGGGTTGAGGTCCTCAATAGTGTTTGTCACTTATATGTGTCCATCAAGAAGAGAAATACTTTGGATGCATTGGCCGCCCGTCTCACACTATTGTAGCGGCCATATGTAGACCACACATAGTAGGTGAGATGAAAGCTACCTCTCACATTCTTTGGCATAGCACCATGCACACTTAGAGGTGGTTCCTTGAGGAGGCAAATTCTAGATGCGGATGATGTGGGGGGTATTGTGGGCTTCTAATGGTTGTGCTCCTAGGTGTAATCGCTTAATTAACAATAGCAGCAAGGCATGTCTATATGGAGGATCCTTTGAGTGAGTGAGTGGTGAGTGAGTGAGTGATAACGCTTGAGCATTCGATGCATGTTGTACTTATGGCACATGATGCTAGTGTTATGTTTGCAGTTGACTATGATGAGCTTACAGATTTATTGACCCCATGGATAATGTCTTTGTTGTCATTTCCCCCGAATGGCAATGAGGAGCAGGTGGACCACTATTTGTTGAGATGCTCTATGTCAAAGAGCACTCTCAACAAGGATGCCATGGATGGTCATGGGGTTCAGCAGGTTCCCAAGCATAGGAGATATATGCAGTTCTAGTAGTATAAGGTTGATTATGAGGCCTATATCTTCTTTGAGTCATCTTGTGATTGCAATCAAGCTTTGGGCTAATCGAGTTCAGAGCCGCAAAAGCAGTGCTCGACCTCTCTGGATCCTTAATGTAGATGAGCATGAGAGTATATTAGATGTTTTAAGAGCTAAAGGAAATGATGATGATTAGTTTGATATCAAGTTGTACTTTATATTTTTAGTATTATATTATTGGTGTCTCACTTTTTCTCAATGTAATTTGTCTTCTCTATTTGATTGTTACATCTTTTGGTCTCTATTTGTTTGCTGTCAAATGAGCTCCAATGGTGACCAAAATTTACAAGTATGTGTATGTGTCTGGCATGCACATTGCAACCAAATATGCTCCAATGGTGGCCAAACTTTGTAAGAGTGAGGGTAGAGAGCCCCGTCAAAACTAGGCCTTTGGCTCACACGTTGTAACCAAATGTGCTTTGATGGTGAACCAAACTTTTTTCCACCACAAGAGCATTGAACTCTTTGAACTTTTCCAAAGGTTCACTCTTTTCTTTCAAGAAGTAGATCCATATTATCTTGCTAAAGTCATTAATGAATGTGATGTAGTACCTACTTCTTCCAGTAATGGATTAGGTTTGTATAGGACTCCAAATCACTATGCACAATCTCCAAAAGGTCTTCTACTTATTTGACCCTTGGGAAATGACACTCTTACTTGCTTTCCAAACTAACATGCATCACATACATGTTAGTTTGGGACCTTGGCAAACCACCCAACCAATAATGCATTTTGTTTACATTAGCTTTCAATTTTTGAATGTTCACATGCCCAATTCTCTCATGCCACATATCAGTGTTTGGCACAATTCCATGACTACATGAAAACATGGCGGCTGACTTTAATTCTCAAATAACTGCATCCAAAGTAAATAATATTCCTTCCTTTTGGCCCTTTACAATGAGCTTAAATCCACCATTCTCGAAGTCTCCCACAAAGCAACCATGCTTATTAAATCTCACTTATAATCCTTTCTCTCCCATTTGTCCAACCAATGCCAAAGTCTTAGTGATAGATGGTACATACAACACTTTAAATGTGATCTTTTGATCTCTTGGCGTATTAAGCATTGTTGAATACCACGCTACAATACATCCTTCTTAATTCTAAGCTAAAAGAAACTTTTCTTTACAGCCATGAAAGTCTTTACAGCCATGAAAGTCTTTATATACTCAGGGTGTCTTGCTATATAGGACTATCATAGGCCTCATTCAATATTCTTCTCTTCAAATCTCTACCATCGGTTGTACAAGCACTTATCTTCTAACCTGTACTCTTATGCTTCGATGGTGTGACCAAACTTTGTAAGAGTGAATATGTGGATATACCACCCTCACTTTTACAAATTTTGGTCACCATTGGAGCACCTTTAAATGCAATGTACAGGCCAAAGGCCCAATTCCGAGGGGATCCCTTAAGTGCTTAAGAAGTATACTCCATTTTGATGGACCCCTATGTGTTAGAGTGCCTTTGATAAGGTAAAGGCTACATTGGTAAAAATCTTATTTTAAAGCTAAAAGTTTGGAAAGTCTTTTGGAGTGATCATTGATGCCTGTAGATTTGTCGTTGGTGAAATCCTAATGTAGAATGGATGCCTTATAGTATATGATCCCGAAACTCGAGGCCACATGAGAGAAATTATGATGTCCATGATTTAGAGCTACTTTCAATAGTGCATACCTTAAAGCTTTGGTGACACTATGTTTCTGGGTAGAAGTTCACCTTAGTAAATGATCATAAGAGCTTAAAATGGATTTTAAAACTCAAAATAATATCAATACGAGGCAAAAAAGATGGATGTAGACTCTTCAAGAGTTCAACTTTGAGATTAAATATAGTTTAGGGAAGGAGAATATGGTCATAGATGTGCTTAGAAAAACGTCCTTACTAGTGATAACTATGATTTCAATCCCTTACCCAACCACTGAAATCAACGAGAAAATTAGGTTAGATGAATTCTTCACCTCTATTGTTGCTTTGGTTATGTAGGAGAGTAAGATATCCCAAGAGATGAAGAAAATATTAGGGTTTTGTGAGTGTGTGTGTGCTTGCAAGAGCTCAAGCTCTCTTCCCCCCTGCATCTTTGTTGAGATATCGAGCTCATCTAGTGAGGCGGTGGACACTGATGACCCGCCTGGGGGATAGGCCCCGCACTTACACCACTGGCATGGTTGGTGAGATCTTGGGTGATATGCGGCCAGTGGGATGAAAGGCTGTGTGACAGCCATTCTAGAGACTGACATAGTTATAGCGCCAGCTCATTTAGTTGGGTTCACACTATAGAGAACCCGTGTATGTATTGGTCGAGTACCTTTCATATTACGAGTACTCTTATCTTGTATATGGTGTGTTGAGTGTTGAGTGAAGAAGAAGAAGATATTCAGTCTCTCACCTTGTGTGTTCTCTATTAGGGTTTTGTGAGTGTGTGTGTGCTTGCAAGAGCTCAAGCTCTCTTCCCCCCTGCATCTTTTCATCACGTACATCCAATGGGTAGTGGTGGACTATTGGACCTGAGATCTGATACTACCATCCATTCGACCCCTTTGCAATATTGCTATACTTGTAGAGAAGAGACCGATATAGGGAAGGACCCACCCTACAAAGATGCTAAAAAACAAGCTATTGAGCCTGAAGATGATCTAAACTGGATATATATGATGGCTACAATCATTAGCTTGGGAGCTAGAGGATCTACAAGGGTTACACTTGATGGTGAGGAGCCCCTAAGGTTGTGCCCCTACGAATGATTAATGCTCTACCTTCTGATGCCGAGAGGACTGGTTATAGTGAACTTGATTCCACATGGGATGCATTAAGCTCAAGCACCAATAGTGATGAGGAGTCTAAATCACAGACTGAAAGCGACACCAACTCCTCAGTTACCACAAGAAAAACAGAGCTGACAACATCAAAAGAAGCTACCTCCGAAGCTAATACAGACTCCCAATCTGAAGAAAGGGATAAAGTTCTTCAAAACACCAAGGAGCATCTCCGAAGATAGCGGAGACATAAATGCTGTGTAGTGAATCATCATATAAGGCTGCAAAAAGAACAACTACCGCTGCCCAATGGCTCTAGTACATGGGTGCAATAGACGTACATCGAAAGTCTATGGATAATTGAGGAGAGGAGTTATAAAAGGTCAAGTATTGTAGGCCACTCCTAATTGATGATACGATGAAAGTCTCTGATGAACCAAAGTCTAGTCATTTAGCTAGGAGGAAACAAAATCGCGAACTCGCACAAAAGGTACGAGAGACTAAGGCAACAGCTGAAGCGACTGACGAAAGAAAGGAAAATGAGCCTAATTTGTGCCCAACATTTACAAGTCATACACCATAGGAAAATGCAATTTAGTGTTTGATAATTCCAAACATAACCCCACAAGTGAAAGCGGAGGAGTCTATGAGACGGGTCTACAGAGGTCAAGGAAGTAGACTTGGCTAAACCAGTAGAAGATCCTAAGCCTCTCTACATAGACAAGGACTCAAATAAGGTCGAGGAGGCTGAACTTGTAGCTCTCCTCAAGGAGTATAGGGACTACTTTGCTTGGACTTATGATGACATGAAGGAAGTTCCTGCTAGTGTTGTACATCACACCATTCCAATGGTACTAAATGTGAGACTAGTCCAGCAATGACCCCATCCAATGAGTCCTAATATATGCCAAAATTGTGAAGGAAGAAATTGAGAAGCTTATTGAATGTGGATTCATTTATGAGATCAAATACTCAAAGTGGGTTTCACCTATTATGGTTGTGCCTAAGAAAATGGAAAACTTAGAGTGTGTGTGGATTTCAAAAAGGTGAATGTTGCCACCCGTAGGGATCACTACCCCTTTCCTTATTCTGAACATGTGCTAGAGCGAGTTGCAGGCAAGGAAGCTTATAGCTTTTTAGATGGATATTCAGGCACATGAGGACCGAGCTAAAATAGTATTTGTTACAGAAGGTGGGACCATTTGGCCTAACCAACACACAAAGGCTTATGAACACTACCTTTAAGGACTTATTCATTTATCTTGGAAAGAACATCTAGCATGCTTATCAAAGATCTTTGAAAGGTGTAGGCTTTATTACATATCATTAAACCTTTTTAAATGCCAATTTTGGGTTAATCATGGAGTGATCTTGGGACATATAGTGTCCAAAAATGGTATTTCTATAGATGAGGGTGAAATCAAAGTCATTTTAGACTTACCACCGCCCACAAGCTACAAGGGAGTTCAAAGATTTATGGTTCATGTTGGCTACTGTTAATGATTCATCTTATTCTATGCTGAGATAGCTAGACCTTTGTACAAGCTTCTCATTATATTTACGTGGGCAGAAGAACGCAAACAAACCTATGACACGTTGAAGCAAGCTTTAGCTCTAGCGCTCCCATACTACGAGTGCAAAACTGGGATGTTATTTCCATGTGCATATTGATGCTTCTAACGTTACAATTGGATGCATCCTAGCCCAGCCAAGTGATTATACATTGGACTATCCTATAAGTTTTGCAAGCCGTCAATTGAATAAGGTTGAAACTAATTATACCACCATAGAACGTGAGTGTTTAGGAATGGTATATGATGTTAAGAAATTTAGGCATTACCTTCTTAATAATAAATTTATTTTTTATGTTGATCATCAAGCCCTCTTGTACCTTGTTAACAAACCATGCTCCACAGGGAGAATCACAAGGTGGTTTATTGATTCTTCTCAAATTCGATTTCACTGTAGTTGTGAGACTTTGTAAAAAACATGTCATGGTGGGTTATAAGAGTTGATGACGAGTTATCGGATGTTACACTATTCAAGGTTGAGGCTATTCCAAAGTGGAGTGAGAAAATCGTAAACTTTTTAGCTAATAGGAGGAGCTCAAAAAGAAGCATAAAAAACATGAAGCTATAATGAAAGGGATAAATGCCCATCTAGATGTAATGAAATCATGTTTTGATGCAAATTTGAATGCTTTAGAAGGACAAAGGAAAGAATCTAAGAGGTTGCAAAAGCAGGTAAACCAATAATCAAAGCAAATGCAAGAGACCCAAGAGGAGTATGAGCATAAACTAGAAAAGGAGGAAAATCACTCTAATGAACTCAAGACAAAGCTTCAACAAATTGAGAATGATTTTGAAACAAGTAAAAATTTGATAAAGAGAAGAGAATTGAGTTGCACAAAGGTGAAGAAATCGAAAAGGAAAGAACTAATACATTCATGATTGCACACCATAAGACAACGCCATATTACCCACAATAGGTAAATGGCCAAGCATAGAGCACCAATAAGGTTTTTATTTTGATATTGACAAAAACTATTGAGGCTTAATGCACTGATTGGGAATCTAAGCTCGTAGCAACTTTATAGGCCAATCGCAAATCATACAAATTTGCAAATGGTTGCACGCCATTTAAGATGGTATATGGACTTGAGGCAGTAATGCCTTGGGAGTTCATGATCTCTAGCTTAAGGGTAGTTGTAAATGAAAAGCTTGATGGTAATGAATTGGCTAACCGGTTGTTTGTTTTAGAACAACTTACAAAGGGAAGACAAATTATAGTGCAAAACATGCTGATAGAAAAGGACTGAAGAAAGAAGTGGTTTGACCAAAATCTCAAGGACAAGGAGATTGAGGTAGGAGATCTTGTACTTATTCGTAGTGAAAAGAAAAAGCTCAAATATACTAGAAAGGGATCATTTAGGTTTGTAAAGTTACTCCACAAGGTACTCGTGTTGAGACTCTTGACATAGTTGAATCTTAGTAAGTTTAAAAAATCCTATGGACCCCTCACCGAAGAATCCTTACATGCTTCTCATGACAAGAAAGCTGCCATGGAAAGGGCCGCTCAAAAGAAGATCCAAGCCCAACAGGAGCTAAGGGAAAGATGGGAAAAACTTCAACATCAGGAAGCAAACCTTGGACCTACTACACAAGCTTATGTTGGAGAGGTAATCGACAACATGGAGGATCACATCCCAGGTCTCAGAACACCCATTGAGTTGCCTAACTCCTATGGTAAAGTGTTCTATAATGCTATGCTTGACATGGGTGCTACTCTCGTCTGCTACAAGGAATTAGTTGCATAAACCTCAACTTGAAAAGTAAAACATGAGAATAGAGGGTACAAGTGCCAAAAATACCAAAGTACTTGGTTTGTTATGAGAACTATCATCTATGGTGATAAACAGACACTTGGTTGGTAACTTTTTGGTCATGCTCGTAGGAACTTTAAAAGAACATGTCGTTCTTGGATGAACTTGGATGATAGTGGCTTAATGCGGAATCGTCTGGGCCACAAGGAGTGTCTCAATGGAAAAAAATTCTAACCCTACACTTTTACACTCCACGAAAATTGCCTCCACATCAAATGTGTTAGACCAAAGCAACAAAACAAGCATTTGAATGCCACAATAACAAAGCCTCAACATCAAACGATCCAATGTCGTTCCCTTCCCATCCACATCCACATCCACTTCACCACCTCAAGGTTCTTCATCTTCAAGATCCGCACCTTCATCTACCCCCATACTGAACTAACTACTAGTAGGGCATCAACAAAGAAATCCACTAGTTTTCAATCACCAACCCACTATCAAAAAACCCAAAAAATCAATCCAAACCACAAGTTACCTCTCAATGGATTCCAACTTATCTTCTTCAAGATCAAGGCTACTACCTATGAGGGTAACACATGGATTTGGGTGCCGAATAGGATGTAGATGCCTATAGCCTCATCATTCATAGACACATCTATCGGGAGATCCTAATCTTATGACTCAATCACGATGTGGAATAATATAAGATACCATCGAGGTGAATTTTAAAGAGTTTTAGAATTTTATTCGGATGTCAACTAGTTTGCGATACAATGCACAAATCCCATGCCAACTATTAGAAAGAATGCAAGTGGGTTTTTTGCAATCAACTCAATGAGACTTTGGATAGACCAAAGTGACACACATGTTCTCTCATAATAATGTGAGCATGTATAAAAGAAATATCCATCTTATAGGATATATGTTAATTTAATTATAGGCATATTAACAATTTATTATAAGAGCATGTGTTAATGATTACTTTACAAATGGCAATTGTATTGTGTATATACATTAGGTTGTTTTCATCCCAACAACAATGTTCAAAGATGGTGGTATATTATACAAGTTGCTCCAAGGAGTAAATGGATGTATCAAGAATTAGAATACGAGGAGCTAGAGGGCATAACAAATGCTATGGATGGAGAGGACTCCAACATGGATCAAGTGAACATGGATGTTATGGATGGAGAGGACTCCAACATGGATCAAGTGAACATGGATGTTATGGATGGAGAGGACCTCAATGTGGATCAAGTCAACATCGATGAAAACCAAGCTGAAGGTATGGAAGACAATGAAGAAATTAAACAAGCGTAGAGAGAACCAAGATCTAGAAGATGATATTAAGGGATGAATTGTATGATGAAATTTAAATGGTGTCAAGTTCCTCTCATCTACTGTGGGCTTGTGGGCCTATCTATAGCTATAGATATAGAGAGATAGACATTATGAGCCTATGAGATTCAGCACAAGATGCCAATGATCATCTCATGGATGAATAAAGATCAAGATTACATTTTGTCTTGCAAATTGTTTAACTTTTGCACAAGCAACATCTTTTCTTTTTCTTATGATGTTATTTTGTGTATGAGTTTTCTACAATTTCATGATTATCACTATGAATAATGAGATTAAAATGATTTATTTTCTCTTAGGAGTATTATATGTAACATTAAATAAAACTAAAAACAATGACCTTTCACTAATTGGAAAAACAATGACCTTTCACTAATTGGAAAAACCCTAGCACAAATTCACAATATGCCTTGCAAATAAGTCACAAATTTGCGAGGCTTCTTGTGAAGTATGGAAAGAAAACTGAAGACTCTTGCAAGGCTCGATGTTTTGCCCCCAAATTTATTCTAAGTCCCCTTGACTTTTTGTTGCAAATAATCTTTGCTATGCCCTCGACTTGTTGTAGTGTTTTGAGAGATTTTCCATTGCTTGACTCTTCAACCCTAAAAAGAAACAATGAGCCTACTTTTATGCATTTGAAGCGATGCATACCACTAAAATATGAGTAAGGCATGGTTTTCACAAGTAGTTTGTAAGCATGTCACCTGCTTTATTTTTATACTCATTTATTTGTTGAGTTACTAGAAGCGATAGAGTTTTGGCCCCCTTACCATAGTCACCACCTCATGATAAATTTCAAGAGGGTTCACTCACCATGTAAACCCCACCCACCACCCTTTGAGCTAGCACATACCACTTGAGGGAGTGCACCCAAGAAAAAGAGGGGGGGGGCTTATAACACATAGGATTGTGTGTGGAAGCAATCCCATGCAAAAGAGGTCCTTACTACCTTAATAAGAAAGCACACCAAGAACACACCATAGGTGTAGGGAAGTACGAGGACATGAATCAATCTCCAAGAAAAAGAGGGGGGAGGGGGGGGAGGAGGGGCTTATAACACATAGGATTGCATGTGGAAGAAATCCCATGCAAAAGAGGTCCTTACTACCTTAATAAGAAAGCACATCAAGAACACACCATAGGTCTATAGAGGATGTGGGAAGCATGAGGACATGAATCAAACTCGTGACCTTTAGCACAAAGTGGAATAATGTATCCACATCATTACCACCTCAATTGTGCTTGCCTCCATTTTTTAGTTACTTGGGTAGCATAACAACATTTTTTAACAATCGATATGTTTGTACACACCCAACAATTGGTACGATGCTCACATTAAAAAAAAGGGTACATATCTAAGGTCGCTACATGATCCGATTATTACATAGTTTGCTTCTCAGTTGGAACGCTATTCGGTTCAATGGATGGTATGTCCAACAATCGGTATAGATGTATGGCTTGGAAAACCTTGCCCAAGCATTCTAGTTTAAACCTAAGAAAACAGGCTTGCTTTCTTATACCGTATTTATTAATCAAGATGCCTTGTGAGGGCACACTATACATATATTCACCCTATGGATGTGTGACTGACCCCCTTCTTATCCATATTTGTGTTTGGGAGGACTAAAAAAGCATCTCAAAGTGCTTTTTACTAAGTTGAAAATTGGAAAGTGTGAATTTGGTCGGCCATGATCGTGTATTGGTGTGGACAGTGGAAGTAAAATCGCATTTGGGTGTTAAATTTTGTCGAAGGTTTCCATTACCACCCTCTCTCTCGGCAAGTTCTTCGGTTGTGGAGGGAAGCTGGTGGCCATGCGTGCTTTGGTCTCAGGCTCAGCTCTCCTTTGCAACGGGAGCTGCATAGGAAGGCTGCAAGGGGAGGATGGATGCCCTCCTTCGTTACATTGGAGGCAGAAAAATGCCTTCACAAGCAGCAGCAGAAGGCTGCACCTCATCAGGTACATCAATCATCCCAAAATGGCTAACATTTTAGGGTTTCAACTCATGGTTTAATTGCTTAAGCTTTGTAATTTGGGGTTGATAATTTTAAGGTTTCGGCTTAGAATTCATGGGTTTATGGCTTCCTGTAAAAAAATGAGATGGCTTTCAGTTTTGAGATCAGGGTTCATGGTTCGCTTACATTTTAGGATGGTTTGTGTTTGATGTCAAATGGCACTGTTTAAGGTTTATGGATTCACTTTTAGTGCTGACAGTTCATGGTATAGGCCTCTCTGTCTAAGAGAAATTGCATTGCATTGTGCAGGTCCCAAGCAGGACAGAATGATGCTAAGAAGGGCAAGAGTGAGCACCGCACTATCCTTGACAATGCTAGCAACCTTCTAACTAATCTCCTGAACCAAGGAGGCCTCTCCAATATGCCGGTCGCCGAGGGTGCAGTCTCAGATCTTTTTGCCAGACCCCTCTTCTTTGCGCTGTATGACTGGTTTCTGGAGGTTATTGCCACTGCCACTGCCCCTTCCTCTTCTTGGCTCTTTATGACTAGTTCTGGAGAAGCTTAGAGTTCAATTTGTGTGTGTGTGTGTTGTCCTACTTGTGAGTTTGTTGGGGAAAAAAATGCTTAGTACTTGATTCTGATAATGTTTTTGTCATGCAGCATGGCCCAGTCTACAAGCTTGCATTTGGACCAAAAGCTTTTGTTGTTGTCTCTGACCCCATTGTGGCTCGACATATCCTCCGGGAAAATGCTTTTGGATATGACAAGGTAGCTTCAGACGTTTGCATTTTGTCTTGATTTGGCACTGGTCTACTTGTCTTTTTTGTCTTCTCAAAGTGTTTGTGCTTTGCTGCATGTGTTTTTTGTGATGTTGGATATGGTCTACTGCTTTATGGATGGTGGCATGAAATGCATAGTTGCAAATGTACATTCCCCCTCCTTGAGGACTTAGGGGCTCTCTTAAAGACACGCTTGTTATTCTCCCTTAGCGTACTCATCTTGTGGTCATCTCTCGTTTTGTGAATTCGTCCCAGTCACTTCTTGATGTTTTGTGAACTGCTTTTCTAGTATTTCATAAGGAGATTTGAAATACTTTCTAGACACGCGGGCTTATCAATCATGTGCATTCCACTTTTAGAGGTGTCTATTATTCTCTTTGTTTTGGCAGTTTCCCTGATCTTGCATGGTGGGTTACCATCATCTGTTTTCATCCAGGGAGTGCTTGCAGACATCTTGGAGCCAATTATGGGCAAAGGATTGATTCCAGCAGATCTAGATACTTGGAGAGTAAGGAGAAGGGGTAAGTAGAGCTTCATGGTGTCTCTTTTACTGTAACGGCTATCATTTGCTTCCACTTGTAACTTCTCTACTCTTAGGCTGGTTACAGATCATCATGGATGCTTGTCAGCAGAGGGCTTAGTTGTAAGAGAGATTTCCTGTCTGACTCTCCATCCATGCCAAGGGTGGGAGATGCTTTGTAACCAGCCTTATATGCAAGGAATGACCCACACCTTATGAGTTTCTTGAAAGTGCATATTAGTTTCTTGAGTCTGGTTATGTGTGAAATGGCGACACATACTTTTTGATTCCGTGAAATTCAGACACATCTTTTTGTTGGATATGTAATTGAAATGATATCTGCACTATTGACCAGCCATTGTTCCTGGATTTCATGCTGCATACTTGGAGGCAATGGTGAATGTTTTCAGTGAGTGCACGATGCGAGCAGTGAAGAAGTTCGAGACCATGCTTCTTGAGGCTGAAGCAAGGCAATCTAATTATGTGGAAGCTGACATGGAGCAAGAGTATTCCAGCTTGGCTCTGGACATCATTGGATTAAGTGTGTTCAACTATGATTTTGAATGCATAAACAGGATGTCTCCCGTCATCCAGGTTAGCTGTTCAGCTTCTTGCTCACTTTCAGCTAAGAGGTCTTTTAGTGTTGGTGATGCCCACCTCTCAAATTTAAATCTAGATTAAATTCATAAGTATGCCGAAGTTTATTCTGTTCTGCTCCAAATTATGGCTAATTTGCTATAACGCAGATGATATTTCAATAGCAATGATGCTACTTGCAGGAAACATCCACACAGGAAATGTGGGATTAGAGAAGCCCTAACCTGTAAGTTTGCGAATAAATTATGAATCCAGATTTTGTTCAAAATAACTGTGGATTAGTAGGAAACCCTAGATGAGAGGTGGCAAGCTTATCACTGGGGAATAGCACACCCAGCCATAGCTCCCTTGGAAGCACCCTTTAGCTTGAAGCAGGATCAACACACAGCCAAGGTGTACCACATTACGAATAATTGTATGGCTAGAGCTTGTTGGCCCAAGCCTGATTTAGCTCATGCAACCGGTTTGATTGTGCAACTCGCAGCAAAGCCTTCTTTATACCTTTTCTTTTAGTGAGCTTAAGCAATCCACTTTAATCTTTATACATAGGAGATAGTGCTGTAGAGATAGAGTTGACACTAGATTGGGTCCCAACTACCCTCTTGAGGCCCCCCTCTTGCAAGCAGGAGTATTTGCTTTATTGCTTTGGAGAACTTCTTTACAAATGCAGAAACACTTACTGATGACAGTTGATTGTGGAATGCCAAATGCAAGGACGAGGTAGACTAAAAGTCGGCTGAACCATCAAGTAGTCTGAAGACACTTTAGAAGCCACTTCAGGAGCCAATATGCACACCCAGATCCGCTGAGGGGATGCGGGACTGATGGCTGAATGCTGAAGATGACTTCTTCTGCTGCATTGGATTGAAGCACATGAAGGTGCTTTTGCTGAAGATGTATGCACAAGTCAAGAGACTCAAGCACACATGCTAGCTGCTGTTTTTAACTGCTGAACTATGAAAGAATATTTATGCAAGGACTGAAGGGCTGCTTATA
Source organism: Cibotium barometz (assembly GCF_041138505.1). Classification (NCBI taxonomy): domain Eukaryota; kingdom Viridiplantae; phylum Streptophyta; class Polypodiopsida; order Cyatheales; family Cibotiaceae; genus Cibotium; species Cibotium barometz. The sequence continues at coordinate 25,697,793 of NC_141107.1, read as the reverse complement.
TACGAGCACCTACATCAAGTTGGTTTGCTCTTCCTGCTGTCACCCTTTTTTCCCGTCCACGAAAATAATATTTTATGCAATCCCTTTTCACATTTGTGGCTGGGACCTCTCTCTGCTGGCCGACTGGGCACTATGCTGATTATGTGCTCTCCAATGCTGGCCGATAGGGCCTATGGAGCATGGGCTGCTCAGCCTTTGAATGCCCATGTTTTGCTACTTGCAACCACCCTAGGATGTCACGTGCATGCCCGTGCCATGGCTAATCTTCGGCATGAACAGCGTTAATCCCTGATTAATAAGCAGTCAGGTCACCATCAGTAGCATCAGCATCAGATCAGTATCTTCATCAGTAGCATCGCATCATCATCAACATCATTATCATCATCAAAACCAGCACATGGGAAGGCACAGGGGCCTGTCGGCTGGCAGCAGGACGACCGACTGCGTCCCAAGCAAATATAAAAGCATAAAGCAATCATTCAAGTCATTCATTCATTCATTCATAAGTCTCATAAGTTAGTAGAAGTTATGTAGAGGCTAGAGGTCACCCCTCTGGTTCTGACCAAGGGCCTAACCATGTACAGACAGGCATGTCATCTTTTTGTACCATAGTAAAATATAGAAAACCCTGACACCAATCTCTCTCTTCCTCTCTCTCCTCTGGCTTAATCATGTTTATTTCAGCATCTTGTTCTGAATTAGGCTTAGGGCTGTGGATGAGGCAATAAAACTTCTGCGCATGCAACATTGGTATCAGAGCATTCAGGTTCAGTCCACTAAGCATAGTCCCAAGGAAAGTGCACGGTTCCAGCAGAAAGGATGCAATAGGGTAGCAGATGGAGTGGTCTGCAAAACAGGCAAAGCTAGAGGGAGCATTCCCTAAGGGTATGTACGTAGAATCAGTCATAGTTGTCAGGTACGAAATGTTCGATTCGGTACAGTACGTTCAAATACGGTCTCGGAACGCATCGCTAAATTTTGAAAATAAAAATACGGTGGAGGTACGGTCCATTTAAAAAATACTTAAAAATAAAAAAATACGGTGGAGGCGGCTGGCAGCTAGTACCCTGTCGGCTGGCAGTAGGACCCTGTACAGCAGGCGGCTAGGAGCTAGACAATAGGCAGCAGGTGTGGGTAGAACCATAAGAATTAGTGTAACATTTATCAGTATTTATTTAGGGTTTTGTCCATGCAACAGGCCGGCAACAGCATGCTACTGGTCGACTGCATCCCAAGCAAATATAAAAGCGTAAAGTCAATAATTCAGTAATCATTCAAGTATTCATTCATTCATTCATAAGTCTCATTAGTGAGTAGAAGTTATGTAGAGGCCAGAGGTCACCCCTCCAGGGTTGACCAAGGGCCTAACCATGTACATAAATTTCATTTCATCTTTTTGTACCATATTAAAATACAAAAAACCCTAACACCAATCTCTCTCTTCTTCTCTCTCCTTTGTCTGAAGCATGTTTATTTCAACATCTTGTTCTTAATTAGGCTTAGGGCTGTGGATCAGGCCATAAACCTTTTTTCGTATGCAACATAGGATGACCTAGATGTACCGTTCTCCACTCCTGTATATCAACTGCCGCCAACTTCTGCAGTTCGTCATCTCTTTTTGTTTTTTAGCTGCCCGACTAAGCCTTTACTTAAGGCTTTGTATAAAGCCTTTACATAAGGCTTATAAGCTGTAGTAATAAGGCTTATTAAAGCCTCAGAGCCAAAGAGCAACATAACAGCCTGGTCACATCAACAGCACACATCTCAAGAAAGGGGGAAGTCTGCTCCGATAATCTGCATCAACAAAGGAGCTTGACAAGAAGCATGGTAAAACAAAGCTGTGGTGACAACACTCGCATATATCCAAGAATAGGGCAAGAATGGTTGAATACCTTCATCATATTCACATGGATTTTAAGCCTTTCTTGTCCTTAACATGTTGACCACCATAGATAGCACTATGAGAATAAAGAGGATGAATGATCTTAAAAGAAAAATAGTTGATCAATGTTTGGCTGTGAAAGGTGATGTTTTGACTCATTAGTTCTTGCTTGTGTAGGCAGTTTATGGTACGCTTTATGAGGCTGAGCATAGATCAACATTCTATATCCCATATTGGAAAATCCCATTTGCAAGCTGGGTAGTTCCACGCCAACGGAAGTTTCAGCAGGACTTGAAGATCATCAATGATTGTCTTGATGGGCTGATCAAAAGGGCACGAGAGACACGTCAGGTATTGTAAATACTGGATGATGACATTTCATGAACTTATACACCCATAAGGGTTTTTATAACCCTTGTTGTTAGACATTCGCCCCATGGGTATGGCCACATCATTGAAATTCTGTTGAACGAAGGTTTTCTTCCTTGCCACATTTGAGTGCGTGGTGTCACTGTAATGCAGGAGGAAGACACAGAAGCCTTACAGCAAAGAGATTATTCAAAAGTTAAGGTGAGTGCATTCTACTTGTTGTATACATCATTCCCAAAGATCAATGGCAAAACAGGAGGTTTTCCCTCATTGGAATTTCTTTTTGTGACAGGATGCGAGCTTACTAAGGTTTCTGGTGGATATGAGAGGAGAAGATGCAGATGATAGACAGGTTGGAATGTTTCTCCTGTGTGTTGTTCATGGAGGAATAGTTGTAGATATGTTGTAGTGTCTAGGTCTATGCTATGCATGATGAGGGTGGTGGTTTGGAGCTTTGTAACAAAACCATCTTCAAAGCTGAAATCTCATACAATTCCTCTGTTAAGTTCAAGGCTGGTTACACAACCACCCATGCCCATTAGTGAGCCCCCATCCAGGTGGCTGGTCAGGCATGGACAGGCAAACTTGCCTGTCCACAACTCCCTGCCGGCGGTGGGAAATGATGTGTAAATCATTATGACTCTCCCTTGGTACATTATGGTTAAATCACCACTCTGGAGCTAATTTTTTTTCAATGTTTTTATGGTTGCAGTTACGAGATGATTTGATGACCATGTTAATAGCAGGGCATGAAACTACGGCTGCGGTACTCACGTGGGCCACTTTCATGCTTGCACAGGTGGAAATCCTCTCTTTGTTACAATCATCTCATGGTTTCTAAGGATCTTGTAAGCTGGGCCTTTTAGTGCTCATTGACGGATATATTTTGTTATAAGCAGAACCCTGACAAGGTAGCCAAGGCACAAGAAGAGGTTGATAGTGTTCTTGAAGGAAGAACCCCTACCTGGGATGATATCAAGAAGTTGCAGTAATAACAATATATTTCTGGATTACATCAGCACTGGCAATATATTTATAAAAGAAAATTATTATCTGTTGGGATTGCAAATTGCTACTTCAGGATTTTTTACATTCTTGCAACTGGGCACACAGATACATTCGCCTTATTGTTGCAGAGGCTCTGCGCCTTTATCCACAACCACCATTGCTCATCAGAAGGTCCTTGCAAACTGATAATCTACCAGGTGATTTATTTGTCGAGGACGTAAATTATTAATGAGTAGGGTCCAATTCTTGCTCACACACACACACACAGAGGACTTGTACACGTGTACACGTACACATATATATACAAAAACATATATATGCATGCATGAATGTATACATATATTCACAAAAACACGTAAAATTCAACTATTTTTACTACTCTTCTGATACGGGGTTTTCTAAAGGAAAGGATGTGCTCAAGAGCAACATGAAGAGATCAGACATATTAGCAGGCCTTCTTTTATGTGCATTCACTTTTGAGAATGTTTTCATGTGCGTACCACAAAATGCAGCCTATGAAACTTTCCCTCTTGCTTTACAGGTGGTTTTAAAGGTGATGCAAATGGTTATGCGATCCCTAAAGGCGTGGACATATTCATATCAGTAAGTCTTTTTAGCCCAGCTTAATTAAACAGGCAGATTGCTGCGCTCCCAGCCAGGTACTGTGCTGGGAGCACAGTGAGGTGTCTGTTACAGCTTTTCAGCCATTTTTACCTATTTTCAGGAATGCAAATTCTCCAAAGTAGAGGGAAGGGGAGGGGGGTGCACTGGGATCCAGTGGGTGGATGAAACTCTTTAAGTTTTAGTGGTTGATTGTGTCTAAAGATTCAGTGCATCTAATTCGATATTCCAAGAAATTGCTCTAGCAAGAGTATCTGACAATCCGTCTAGGCTGTGGGACTCTAGCGCAGAGATTTTCAAGCTTGTGCTGTTGGGAGGCCGTAGATGGGACTGCTACCCCTCAATAAGCTGCTTGTTACCTTTTCAAGGCACAGCTCTCATTCTGCTTGCTTTCTGCAGGTTTATAATCTGCACCGATCTCCTTACTTCTGGGATAATCCAGAAAAGTTTGAGCCAAAGAGGTTCCTTCATGAAAAAAGTGGAAAGGACATTGAAGGCTGGGCAGGCTTTGATCCCAAGAGGGGTCAAGGTAGCCTATATCCAAATGAGGTATGCATGATGTCAATGTATGTCTTGTTCTTGTCCACCTATATTTATATGACATTACATTTGGAAGTGTTTCTTGTTCCTCTATATTCATGTGGTTATGTCTGTAAATTTGCAAAACATTTGAAAGGGTTTGTTGGGAGGGACAAGTGTATGTGCATGCCTGTGTGCATGCACCTATCGTAGGGATTAGGCTGATTGACAAGATGCCACAAACACAAATGGTCTGTGATGGCAACTAAAGACATATGAAAGACCCTAGGGATCCACATGCTGTGGTTATCTGACTACTACCATTTGTTGTGGCAATATCTTGATGTTCTATCAATGCACCTTCCTAGCAGGCCAATCCAAATTGGTGGGCCTCAAACACATTTTCATGTAACTTTTGCTACTTACAAATGAAGACTTGTCCAGCCTACTAAGTGTTTCTTTGAGACTGGCTCCTTGGTAGGCACCGTAATGCCTTCGTATTTATCCTGTTTAGTAGATCTCGGATTCAAGTCATACTCTGTATAATTATTGCAGCAGCCTCGTAACTGTCTGATTAGTAAAAACCTTAACAAATTTGATTTGAATTGCTTTTGACAGGTGATGGCAGATTTTTCCTTCCTGCCATTTGGTGGTGGCCCTCGCAAGTGTGTGGGGGACCAGTTTGCTTTGATGGAATCTACGATTGCGCTAGCCATGGTTTTGCAAAAATTCAACTTTGAGCTTCGTGGTTCACCTGAAGACGTAGAGCTTGTAACTGGGGCAACACTTCACACGAAGTCTGGATTGTGGTGCAAACTCAAAAGGAGGCCACCTCCAATTGATATTTTGAGACCAGTAAGTAGAGATAGCTTGGTTGTAAATTGATGCGGGAACTGTGATGAGATTCCACATCTACATTTGTGGGTGGGAAACTAGTGTGTTGAGGTTCTAGTGTAGAGACCTGTGTATTTGTAAATGTGGAGAGGTTTGTGAAGTGTGTTGTTTCCAGGTGCATCTATTCAGTGTTCTTTGACCTTGTCCAAATATTTTCTATGTTGGCTGCAATGTGGGACAAATGCCCTCAATGATGAGAGTCAACAATCGTTTCCTTAAGGGTACATAGATCCAGTGTGAAGTGGGAGCAAGCCCAACCTCATCTTGAATTTTGCAACTCAGGGTTGATGAATTTGACTCGAAGTGACATCTAATTATGGTACCTGGCATTGAAAGTTGGACTTGTGGTAGCAAAGAGTTGCGTACAGTGATCCCACATGCCACCATTGTAGAACACTCTTGCGATCACATCAAATAAGGATGGTTGCTGCGAAGATTCTGTCATCATGGTCTCCAAATTGGAGGATTGAGTTCTAACCACCAGTCAAAAAAGATTACAATGTGTTTTGTAGGATTGGAGGTAATGAGACAAGTTGGACCTTGCTTTCTCCACAAAAAAGAGTTCAAAATGCTTGGATCTCAATACAGTATTGCATCACAATCATGACACCAAAGTAGAGTCCTGGCATCAGTTCCTGGGTAACTTGAAACCACTAGGAGACCCTGAAAGCTAAACCAGCACTTGCAAGCTTGATAGAGCTTTGTGCCCATAGGTTCGGTGGGGAAGCAATTTTCGTGGCTGCAATGCCCCATGCCTGGGATCCCAGCGGAAGCTGATCTGATTAATGCAGAGCAAAAGAGAGATTAGTGCTAACCTACTTAGCAAACACACAAAGGATGAGAGAGACAAGAGGTGTGAAATCCTAATCTACTATATATCGCCAAAACATGCTATATATACATTGATGATCCGAAAGATCTGATTTGGTATGCTGTACAAACTAGCTGATCCAGCGCCTGGGCTGTTCCCTTGGTCTTGCCTCTGTAGCCCTTTGTCTTAGCTTTGCAACCCGTCTCTGAATGCTTACAAATGTCCCTTGACCTCCCTTTATGTAGGAATCTCATTGCAAGTCCTATGTCGGCCATCAATTTTTAGACCCAAAAATAACATCAAGAAGGTTGCCATACATTGGTCGGGTACTGGTTGAGCTGTGAAAACCACCTCAGTCGGACCATATCCTACCCCTAACCTTGCCTCCCCCAAGCGGTTGCAAGTACAGTCCATGTCCACATGTCAAGCCGTCAATGCATCCTTGTTGATTTTGGAGCATTGGGGCGCACAATGCACCTTTGTTCCAAGTCAATACTTGTCCATATATAGATTGTGCTCCATATTCATGGAGTGTGTCTCCAATGTCTTGAACTGTCTCCAAACACACTAGCTCTACCTCCAATAGTACCTCTACTAGAGATGTTATCTCAGGAATTGTTGCTTATTCACTTATAACTCAATTATGAGTTATTATAAGCCTTGATTCTTATAATCAGCCTTCTTTCATGATCCTCAGGCCCCTAGCCTGTTGTGGTTGGTGTTAAGTACGCAAAATACTTACCATGCTTGGACATTTACGTCCTCCAAAATGAACTCAGAATCTTTATGGTCGACTTAGTCGGTAAGAATCTTGTCGTCTTGGTTAGCCAATCAACAACTACCCAATTAGCATCATGTTCTAAGGTGGATCGGGGTAATCCCACAATAAAGTCCATCGAAATACTTCCCATTTACCACTGGAGATATCCCAAGGATGCAACAATCCTCTAGCCTTAAGGAGGCCTTATTGACTTGGCACCGAGGACACTTCATGACATAGCCTTGGACATACACTTCACGACTTAGTCGGTAAGAATCTAGTCATCTTGGTTAGTTGATCAACTACTACCCAAATAGCATCATGTTCTAAGCCGGATCGGGGTAATTCCACAATAAAGTCCATGGAAATACTTGCCATTTACCACTTGGGATATCCAAAGGATGCAACAATCCTCCAGTGTTAAGGTGGCCTTATTGACTTGGCACTCACGACACTTCACGACACAGTCTTGGACATACACCTTCATCTTCGGCTAGTAAAACATGCATTTTACCAACTCATAGGTTCGTTGTACATGGATGACATGTCAATGAAGTATCATGACTTTCAATGAGTATATAACTTCGATGTGCTTCATAAAATTTTTAAGGGATGTGTAACCACGACTTAGTGAGTTGATAAGGGTTTGGGATTGAGGAAGCCTCCTAATTATGGGCATAGTTTCTCTTGTAGTCCCAACCATGTTTTATAGTAAGTGTGATTAGCTCAGTTATTGATTTCACTACTTGATTCATTCGAGTTGAGTGTGTTTTCCTTCCAAAAACAAATATATGGCATTAGAGTATCTGTTTGTCTCTAAGAAATGAGAGAAAAGGATCTATACAACTTCGAAGTGCTATAGAGAGTTGTATGCAAGTAAGGTGTGTGTAAACACAAATTTGTGAGTTGATTAGGGTTTAGGATCGAGTCAAGTCTCTCAATTGTGGGCTACCTCAAGAACCTCATAATGAATGTGCTCCGACATTCAAGGAATTCCTTTGCATGTTCTATGACATTAAAGATGTTTTCCTCTTGTGGTTAGAAACCACATGGACTTTGATCCAACAAATTTGTGCAACTGTTACAACTCTTTAACAAATTGTTCTATAATGTGGTAAAGTTCAATTGACCTTACACATAGTTTAAAGAAATCTACACTTTCCTCTTTCCAAAAGTTCTTGCATTCTTCCAAGAACAGTTTACACAATGAAGATGATTTCCACATAGACAGTATCTATGTGATGTATAGTGATTACGCACTGCTAGAAAATAAAGAGTAACATGAACCAATAAGAGAACCACTCCCAACCACGAGTAGATACATGTCTATCGACATGTCTACTCTTGCAACCACTTTGGTTGCTTGGCAATACATATCTATGTCTCTACGGCCAACCATGTCTCAACGGACATGTTTATAGGCTATCTATGGTCACATTTAAAAGTTAATAGTACCATCCAGATACACCTCTACAAGTGTGATCTCACTGGACACCTCTCCTATGTGAAAAAATATTGTAAACCATTTCAGTTATGGGAAATGATTTACTATAAAGAAATAAACGAGAAATTGTTTATCACTTACCCAGTTGTATATATACACATGCTACTATATGTGGATTAGGTATGCCTCCAAAACACCTTACACTGATAGACAAACAAAATCCATCTTTGCACAGTCATTTCATAAAACATTTGCACAGTCATTTCATAAAACATTTGTTTGGTCATAGCTTCGTACAACGATGGCACCAATTTTATGGCAAATTTTTTTTTTGAGATACGTGAGAATCCTTCTCATAGATAATGTTATGTGTGACTATGCACACTCAGAGCCAAAAATGTTAAATTAGGCTCCCGATATGTCCCTGAGTGTGCCGACTCATGGAAGCTTGAAGCCGATGGCGTACTGCATCATCATCGATGGAACCTCGAAGTGGATGGTGCTCCAAACTTCGAGCTTGCTTGTATCCTCCCGGATGCCCGTACGCATGAACACGAGAGGTAAGAGCATGAAAAATGACACCAAACGGATGCCTGTCGTTTGCCCCATCGCGTGTGGCTGCGCAGACAAGAAAGTGCCTTCTCTCTTGTTAAACAAGCACTCACACCACGTGGAAGAAATTTCTTGTGCCCCGGTTCTCTCTCGTTGGTTGTACCATATCGTGGCCCGATGCTTTGCGTGAGTACCATACACCTGCAGGCACAAAGTGAAAGGCTTTAAGCCGTGCCTTCGCACTAGACCTTGTTGCTGGCTGCCTGCTTGTCTCGAGGGACGAGAGCATGGGCTTAGGCCTACGTAGGCGCTTCTTCCCCTTTCCCTTTGAGTGTTCCAGTACTCACACACACCACAAAGCTTTGCCTCCTCCTCAAATTACACTCAAAGAAACCTTCTTTCTATCACACACAATTTTGCATCTCTCTCGAAGAGATAAGACAAAGAAAATGCAATTTTCTCTTTGACAACTTCTTTACACACACGCTCACACACTCTGCAAAAGGAAAACAAGAAGAAGAAGATTAAATTTAACCATTGCAAAGAAAATAAGAATTATCTTATTATTTTTCGGAGCTTGTTTGCATTCAAAGAAGCGAGAGAGAACTATGCCGGCTCTGATACCAATGTTACATCGCAGTAGCCACCACCATAGCCAAAGAGGGCCAAGAACTCTAGTCACCACCCAGCCGTAGAGGAGAATGTGAATAACACACCACTCTTGGGCACACTTATAGGGCCTACCCAGCCGCCCACTTGGGCGCCCTCACCCCTAGACCCTAGATGCAGCTGCAGTCCGAGCTCCGGCATGTGGACTCCACATCTGGTTGAGCTCCCACATGTTGTTACAAGCTACATGATAGAAACTATCTCCTAGTCTTAATGCAATGATGATTAAGGCTCTCTCCTCTCTTCCAGGCCAAAACCTTTTTTCTTCTCCTTCTAATCCGGGACAATTCTCCCTTCCACTTACTATCTCCTAGTCTTAATGCAATGATGATTAAGGCTCTCTCCTCTCTTCCAGGCCAAAACCTTTTTTCTTCTCCTTCTAATCCGGGACAATTCTCCCTTCCACTTACTATCCCCCAAACCCCATCTTTCATGCCATGTATGGAAACCATTACCATTAAATTTATCAACTATGAGTGAAGTTTTCATGATTTCCTTATGAAAATGTGAAGGTCTTTACAAGGAGTCACGCAATGCTAGTGTCTAATCCCTGACAAAGGTAGAGAGATATATTTCACTCCTCCCCATTTCAAAAGCTATAAAATCAGAGAACACACTATTTTGGGAGAGCAAATTGGAGTACCAAACCATTGAAGAAGACATTATTCACATCCATCTTCTTAAGCCTGCACACGTTGTTTAGAAAGGTGGCACTAACATAACCAGGGAGAATTGCGTATACACTTCCTTTTGCAATTTTCCATTCAAGAACGCATTATTTCATATCCATTTAATGAAGTGGACATTTATAATGAGCTAACAATGCAATCACTAGTCTAGAAATGGTCATCTTTTTAGCAAACGAAAATGATTCATCAGAGTCCTCACCATATCTTTGAACAAATTCTTTAGCACATAACTAGCCTTTTGCCTGTCAGTTGAACCATTTGCATGAAGTTTTGCTATATAAATCCAATTACATCCAATAGCTTTCTTTGGCTTGCTCTTTTGCGTAGTTAATTTCTTTCTTCTCCAACATGGGTTAGTCTTGCTTCTTTAGCATTCATAATTTTCCATTTGTTCTTGATCCTATTAAGTAGTGTCCGCATTCTAAACCTCCATACATTGTAGATATTTTTGTTCTTGATCTTGATAAGTAGTGTTTGCATCCTAAACTTCCGTACATTGTAGATATTATTGTCAAGTTTTCTTGCATCATCAAGATATCACTTAGGGCCATTGTGGCACCTTGAGATAATGTACATTCTTTAACAATTTACTAAGGTTTTTTGATAAGGACTTTGAGACAAAGTACTTCCAAGGCCTCGATCCCTTTTGTCTCTATCTCTCAATGACATAGGAATTGCTCTAATACCATATACAATGTTTAGAAGACAACCACAATCAACTCAAATAAATCAAGTACATATATAGTCAATATTGAAGAAAATACCAACAAAGAAGACTTAAAAACACACATATTATTGTGAAAGATGCCGGAGCGCAGACGGTGGGTGCATCTGGGGTCTAGGCGTGAGGGCAGTTGGGTAGGCTTATGGGCGGGTAGGCCCCTATAAGTGTCCGGGAGTGTGGTGTTATCCACATTCTCCTCTATGGGGTTGGGTTGTGACTAGAGCTTAGCCCTCTTTGGCTATGGTGGTGGCGACCGCGATGTAACAGTTTCATCCATAATATTACATTGAAATAAAATTCTAAAGGAGCACGGGGGATGAACTAGAGAACCTATTTGGTGCAAACAAAAGAACTCTAAAAATCTAAAAATTTAGTTTTTTGGAGTGGATATCAAAGAGCTCCAAAAGACTTTTGTTGTCCACTTTTTTTTATTATACAAAAATGATATTTTAAGAATTAGCATTATACCTTTTTTGTGTATGTGCCATTACAAATGGATGATGTTATTTTCTTTGTTTTTATCTTCTTGTGGTGCAGTTCTATTGTCATTTCAAAATTATTTAAGCAAAAGTGTCTTTTGGTCAAAATGGTGTTATTTTTCTATGACTTCTTCAATTGGATCTACTAATATGGAACAATAGCACTAGGTATCTTGCTTGATATTTATTTATTATTTCCATCTTATTTTTTTAAAATATTAGTGTGGTGATTAGCTAGAAGATCCTTTTCTTTGTTATAGTTGTACTTTTGTAACATACCACCTATCTAAGCTTCAATTTACCACCATGGGGTCCCATCTTTAAGTGGAACAATAGCACTAGGTATCCTACTTGATATTTATTATTTTTTCATTCCAAATATTTATTTCCTTTGAGCCACTTATATTTCCAAACATCCATTATCATTTTCTCATCCAATGGGAGTAGTTTTTCCAATCTCCGTCTTTCCAGATGCTTTTAAGTAAGAGTATTGGCTAATTTGACTCTTAAGCTTATTCCATACAATTTACTGCTTTGAATCCAAAGGCTAATGAAAATAGTATGCTTCCTTTTGTTTTTCTATATTTTGTTCAAACTTTCCATAGAAAAATAAAATTTTCAATCCAAATCATCTTTATTATCATTAACCATGTTTTTAAGGATTTTGCTGGGCACTTTATTGGGATTATACTTTTCCCATTCGTTAAGAATGTGCATATAATCATTGGTGGGGATTATACTTGTCCCATTGGTTAAGCATAATACAATGTTTTTATAATCATTGGTTAAGCATAATACAATGTGTATAGTCATGTATCATTGTGTTAGTTTTCTTACCATTAAAAAAATGTGTAGCCTAATCACTCCTCAACTCTATTGGGCATCCATATCTAAACATAACTTCACATGGAAATATTGCCATTGTTTTATAGTGCTTTGAATTCTATCCATTTATATGTGTAACCAATTGCCACGAGAATGCAAATTTTTTTCCCTTTTGTAAGTAGAAGCACGTTTAAATAGGCCAACAAATTCTACATCCCATTTTGGAATAGTAAAATGTTATGATTGGTTGTTGAGGCATCAAATTTTGATGGTTGTCCAATTCTTTAGCAATAGAAATTATAGATATGGTTGCGTCTCTCTCTCATGAGTATTCGCCAACATAGCCCTTCTTGAAGAAATTCCTTTCTTGTGATTAGACCAAAATTATGTCCTCTAGAAATATCTTGATGTGCTTGTTTAAGTACAGTTACTACTCATGGATCTCCACACATTCCACATGTCCACATGTCCACATGTCCCCATTATCTAATATTTTCTCATTTTGCACTTGACATACCATAATGCGATAGAGTATTCTTCTGTTTGCCACCTTTTTTCTTCTTTTGTCCTTACTACAGCTCTCTAGACATTATGTACTAAACAAAATGTTACACATACTAATCAATTAGTCTTGTTTAAGATGATTAGAAGTTGATACAAGTTTTCATATGTTTAGGTTCATGCTATGATTATAAATTATGCTAATTTTTGCATGTTTAAAAAAGTAAATTCATCTTGCCCATCTCCCATTTAAAGGAGGTGATGTACGTAGAAGAGCATTCGGTCAAGCATGACCCAAGCTTGGAAAGAGAATAGCTATAAGTTTGGTCTTCAAAGACATGTCAAGATTTCAAAGTGGAGACTTAATTATAATCCAATGGATGCCAAAAAGCAAAGGGTTGTTGTGGAAGCCTACAACATCATAACCCACTAGAATGGTAGACTTGGCATAACTATTTTGGTGATCTAGAGTAGGTTGTTATTGAGATAACTTACTAACAATCTCTAGCCCAAGGGGGAGCTATGGAAGAAATTTATCCTCTCCCACATTGCCAAGCGTGCTCCCAATTTCAGCCCAAGCCATGTAGTCAATCTCATTACCCATTTAGAGGATGTTATGGATGAGCCATTGTCCATGTCTGAATCCATGTCATGCATGAATGTGATGTACCACATTGTGGCCAAAAGAACCTAGTGGTCTCCACAACCCATCGTCTTGCTAGGGAAACAAAAGAACAACTCTAGTGTGTAAGCTTTTAACAAGTGCTCACAAGGAGGGGGTGGATCTACAACTCTAGTGTAGAAGCTTTTAACAAGTGCTCACAAGAAACAAGGGCCATATCTACAACTCTTGAGTGGTGTGAATCCCTAATTTTATAAAAATCCTATTTCTTCTCGAGAGGAAGAGATGAAAAATCTACTTTATGTTAATGATTCAACCTCTGAGCTACCAAATGAGTAGGAAAAGTTGGAATCAAGGGGAGATGATGATAAATGTGGTGCTACATAGCACAAAAGTGTGTTTCCGTATCTGTGTCAAATTTTCGTGTGTTGTTTTTTTGTGTATGTCGGCTTATTGAAGTCCAAAAATGTGTTGTGTTATGTGTTCTTTACTATTCAGATGTGGTGTGTTGCGAGTCTGTGACTTGATCGTGTATGTAATCTACTTTGGATCCTATAGCTGGCCTTTGTGAAACTAGAGCCATATGATTCATCCTTGACCAAGAAAATTGGCATGAGAAACCATAAGCCTAGATTTATCTGACATAGTATGAGGTAATCCCTTGACGGGGGATTGTTGGGAATCAAGTTCTTACCTACGCGTGAAAGGCTTTAAAGCCTCATCAAATATGTGGTAGTATGTGTGTGTGCATGTTGTAAAAAGCAGAATACTAATTTATATGTTTGTGTGTGTGTGAACCACCTCTTAAAGGGGGCACCAAACAATATCTAGATATTTATGCGATGTGCCTAGCCAACAAGCACTATAGGCTTCCAATCACCCTTATTGAGAATATATCTTTTTGGACTTTGCCACCCTTTAGATTTGAATCACCTTTTGAATCCTTTCCTTGAATTCACTCCCCTTAATTTAGCGGCGGGTTTCTCTGCTCAAGACTTATCTTTTGAGTTTTCTATATCATTTTAGATCGATAGGAACTAAGGCATCCTAATAACTGGGTTTACAACCTTGGGCAATAATGGACTTGAACCGTTGACTCTCTCGGCACAAGCAATGATGTCATAGAGGTATCCTTTGTACTTAAAAAAGATATATGTACTTCATTGAAAAAATTAACTAATACAAGTCATATCAATATCATTTTTAGTGGTGTACTTCTTTCTCTCTAGCTTTTCTCTCTCTTCTCTATCTCTGTTGATTACTCAAACACCATAGCCATGGCGTACCTTTTTGATCTCCCATCATAGTTTGTTGACTCCTTATAAATCCTAACCATAAAAAACCTACAAGGAGCATGGTGTGGATACAAGAGCCTAACCCATGGTACAACACATTTCTTGGAGAACCCCTGACCTTGCAGGTACCTCCAACAGGCCCTCCTCTGCTTCGACACTAACATACCTCGCCCTAGCTGACGCATTTGTCACACAAAAGCCCAATCTCTACGCATCACGCGAGGCACTCGGGGTATAATATCATGTCGTGCTAAGAAGATTTGGACTTCCATCTACCCATGCATGGTGCAGACCGCTTCTACCACCTACCTCATGTTGAAAGGTCTACGCCACTTCCACAACCTATTGAGGCCTCATATGAAGAATCCCTACATTGCCTATATCACTTTCCATGCCACCTCGACAAGCTGCCTGCCCTTGGGGCTACCCAAAACTTCCCATCCCTTGGCCCTCCATTCGTGGTCTCGAACCATACCACTTAATCTCAACTACCAATTCTATGGCATACCAGTCCTCGTGAACCATACCACTTGGAGCTCGGGGTCTTGTTTGACCTTCCGTAGGGCACTTTTCCATCTTACCAGCTCAAATGAGCACTTAATTTTTTAACATGATGATGTTGAAACATATGAAGCAGCCTTGTGCTTAATGTCAAATAGGGAAAGTTTGAGGACTTAGTAATAGAGGCCGGACCATGTTTAGCTAGCCTAGTGTGAAAATTAGCCATTTGTATGTAAGAATAATAATAGAGGCTGGACCATTTTTAAGTATACATAGTTGCTAGACCATTTTTAAGTTTGGCCGGCCTAGTGTAAAAATGAGTCATTTGTATATGAGTTACTTTTTACAAAATCATTTCCTTGCAATAATTTATTATGAGCTCTCCTTCTTCCCTTTGGCAAGCAGCATTCCCATGTGACAACAGAGTGAGGATGCGATTGACGAGCTAGCGCACCCACAATGGGAAGTTGTATTTGTGGCTCAAAGATAATAAGACCCAATGAGACATGCTTCGATAAGGCTAAGGTAAGCTCTTGACTTGAACAACAAGGAACTTAGGATCAAACAACATATTGTTAATGTTCTCTTTAGTGTACGATTGCTTAGTACCCTCTCAAGATTAGGCTCTACAACATTAGACCCAACACTCCTTCAAACCTTCTAGAATTGGCTCTAGAGGTGGCATACCTTCATCAAGGCCTAAAGCAAGAGCTTCAACTTGTGTAGCCGTGTCTTCTTGAACGTTAAACCGGAACAACCAAGTTGAGTCTAGAGTTCGTACTCTTATTAATAATTTCTCCATTCAGCATTGGCTCTTTGTAAATCCAAATATATGTATTTGTAGTTATACCTCTTTGATTTCTTTCTCTACTTCTCCATTCCTCAAAGTACTGGCAACATCTCTCCTAATTTTGGCTGTGATATGAGGTTGTTTCAAGGCACTTATAAGAGTGTGTCCTTGCACAATTTGAGTATCTTTTCCACATATAATAAGAGTCTGTCCTTGCACAATTTGAGTATCTTTTCCACACATAATAAGAGTCTGTCCTTGCACAATCTGAGTATCTTTTCCACATATAATAAGACTCATTAATCCACAACTCACTATTAAATTTTATGGGAGAGGATACATTTCTCTTGTCAATTCTCTCTATGATTTTCAAAACCTACTCCATGGTTTCTTCATTGTTGGTTTCAAAAGATTCAAATCTTCTTCAAGCAAACACAATTAATCGAGTGCTAGCCGAGTGACCAGTTCCCACGCTTAATTGATAGGAGGATCATGGGTGGTTTGATGCACATGAGATCGTCTCACTAACACTCCCCTCCATTTTAAGTGCATCAGAATGAGTCTACATAGGCCAAATTCTACTCACCACACTTGTATAGAATATTATGTCAATTTTTTGACTTCCACATAATTGAGTTCTTCACAACGTGGTTTTTTATGAGCATGAAAATTTAAAGTTTTTCAATGGAGGATGTACTCACAACAGTCCAATATCCCATAAATGGTCAGTCGTAATTTCATGGTATAAAAGACTACCTAGCTTTGACGTGGAGACTTCTTTCAATGCATAACGTTATGAAAAACATAATTAAACAAAACATGTAAATGAAAGCAAAAAACCACCATTTCCTCAAGATTTCCACAATCAAACCAAAACAATAAACAAAAGCACAAGAAACAACCATTGTTTTCTTTTTTCTCTCTCAACACATCCAACCTTATTTACTTCTCAACCTACCACAGCATTCTTCACAAAATAATAGATAAGGAAAAAGTTACTTGCATTAGGGAGTGTAGGCTCTAAAAAGATTGAAAGAAGCAAGATTACCTTCTCGATAAAGCGGTGCCAAAAATGTTATGACACGAATTCCTTGGATTGTTGACTATTGAGACTAGAATTTCTCATTGTTTGGATGTTCACAGATAGGTAGTAAGTCTCGAATAAGAAGAATCCATTTTTTAAACACTCTCCAAAACTCTCATTCCCTGGAAAGAGTAAAAACAAGCCACAACTATCGTGGGAAACTTGGCTCCAAGCTCACGTCTCTTAAAGCCACCTCCTACAAGGATTCATGATCCTTTGACCTACTCTCTCTCTCTCACATAAAGCACATACAAGAACATGCATTAAAAATTAACTAACCCCTACTCTCAACTATCCCCCCTCACACACATAGGTAAGAGCAAAAAGCAAGTAGAAAGCTTCTTAGAGAGCTTGATTACCACAATGGGGATTGTCTCCATTCATTTTGAGACATTGTCTTATATGCAATTGGCTCTTATTTCACACTTGGCACTCAAAACTCATAAACTAACTAATTGAGTTTGGGTGTGGCCAACTTTCTCATGATTAGCACAACTTTTAGATTGTCTCTCCATGACACTTATTACTACTCTCATGTATGGTGAAGAACGTCTAGTTAACCCAAAATGGGGTTAACAATGAATGGAGAATTTGATTTTGGGCATGAATTGCAATAAAAATTTCTTAGAAGTACCTTAACATAGACCACATAAACATGGCCCATTTTGTGGTGCTTGTAGAGCACTTTTTATGCTTTTTCACCTAAGCATACCAAGAAGGATAATGTTCATGCCTTTTGACATGGTAATTTTGAGACTTGTGTACATATTAGTGGACCTATAGACAAGACTCATAGACCTTTTGACATGGACTTTATGCACTTAAAATAAAAATTTTGTAAGAGGATACAACATGCAATGTATGGCAACAATCACAAGAAGTATGATCTTTTACTTCATGAAATATAAATTCAAATTAACAATCATAAAGATGAATAACAATAACATATATATATATCCTAGTGTGATACTATAAATGCCTATATAATCCACACCCACACTTTTGTCAAGGGATCTTTGATGGTTATCCTTTAATAGTGAGGATGGAAGATTATATGCTAATGGCCTAATAATGGAAGCTAGCATGCAATACATATAGATAATGAGTGAGTGGATGGAACAAATTATGACCATAAATAGTGCATTTGAATCATGTTTGGCCTAGATGGAGACTTGCCTGACATTATCCTTTCACACCTTCGCGCTAGTAACATTCCACAATCTTACAATTGCTTTTGGGCCATCCAGAATCATTTAGGTGGCTATTCAAACTCTACAACCTCAACAAGGGTGTCCAAGAGTAAAGTCTATCAACCCCAAGTCCAAGAGCAAAGCTTATCAACCCCATGTGTATAATGTCATGGAGAAAATGGTTCACACAGTGTGGCCTATATGAAAATGTATCAAATTTATCTACGCAAGTTGAAGTTCTTTAGGTCCTATGTAAAACATTGACAACCGTTGAAGGTGAAAATTTCCACTATAAGGAAGAGAGACAAACTAGAGTTTACCATAGTGTAGATATTTCAAGCTTGAAATTGATGAGGTGTGTAAAAATCATTTCAAACTAAGTAAAATAACTAAAAAAACACCTACTCTTGTATTATTATAATTATGCAATAATCTCTAAACAAATTTCATTTGCGTTATTCTAATTGCTCATAAAGTGTAAATCATGAGACTAAAAGCTAGTACCATGTGCAAGTAAAATAGCAACATTCTCAAATTGAGAGAAGAAAAAGACTCTTTATGGTGTCAAGGACGCTTGAGGCTTAAGCAAGCATATTAAAAACAACCAAAGCTTTCACAGATTCTTTTAAAGTAAAATGTTCCATGTGTCCAAAGGTTTGAAGATCACTTTTGGCAAAAAAATGCAGTTCAAGACGCCTCTAGCTCCAAAACTGTTCTCTTAAACCATTGTATGTCCTACCCTTTGGCACCAATGATGTAGCCAAGGTAAAAGAAGAAGAACAAAAAAAGAGAAGAATAACCAAAATTTGTAGCCTTACTCTTAGAAGAGACCTCTAAACCTCAAAGATAGGTCAAGTCTCTATCAAAGGGGGAACCTCACTCTTAGAGATGACCTCTAGGCCTCAAAGATGGTTTAAGTCATCATCAAGGGGGGTCACAGCTACACAACATCAACAATATGCTTGCAACCGTAGTCTTTTGGACAAAGAGTGGCTTCTCATTCCATAGAATACTTGCTTAGCTCCAAACATACACTCAAATTAACATATAATATTGTCCCTAGCCGGCATTGTGCATTGCACACCGCACAGGGACTTGCATACCAAAGAAATGACTAGATGAAAGCACATAAGAAACTCAATAGCCAACATTTCAACATCTGTATTCAGACTTGGAATTTTACAGTCTCCAACCTCTTCAGCGAGAGATTTCAATTTCAGTCTCACCTCTTTCAACAAGATATTTCAAATATAAAACTCTTCCAATTTCGACTACAGTACATTTAATATCAAAATATAAGACTTTGACATCATTACAAAAGAAAATCTACAAGTTGCTGCAGAAGGGACTCCAGCATTGCTCAAAAGATGCAGATCGAGAGTTGAAATGATGTTTAATACAGTAAAGTCACTGTTACTGCTCTTAATTATTTTTCTGTGAGTTGGTACACCTGTGTCATTTTCACAGGGTATCACAAAGGCAAAACATGAAATTTTCTCATGGGTATAATACTTGGCTAGAGATAAGGAGTAATGCCTCTTGATTTGACTTGCCACTTGATTTTTAAGATCAGTCACTATGAATTTTACCACATAACAGAACTCAAATGCAAGCACGTGTGAGCTGAAACACCATGGTGTGCAGGTCAAATGTGCAAGCAGTTACAGAGTTGTTGGAAGAGCAAAGGCAACTTTTGTAAGTTTTCTTAAAAATTGGTACGCCTTGTGCTTAAATGTCCGAGTTCCCACCTTAAATATGTAGAATTCAGAGAAGACACCATGAAGTCCATCAAATACATATTGGCCACACCTAACTCATGTCAATGAATTAAGAAAACTGACACTGATATTTTAAAACCAGAAAACATATCAAGATTTCAAATGTAGACACAGCTAACCATAATGTTGTTTACAAAACGAACTTCACCGCCAACACACACACGTGCGCATGCTAACTTCCTTCTGTATGCAGGTCACTAACTGTGTTGCCAACACAGCTCTCGATTATTTGTGACCTGGTATGCCTCATATAACTGAAGAAGTAAACCATTCGGAAAATCCCTCAATGTGATCTGGCCAGAGAACCAAAAGAGCTCCCACCACATCACCATGAGGGCAACAATTTCCTTTTATCCCACATTGCTATATACCAAAGCCAGCAAATCATCTCAATCTCCCTGTCACAGTGACGGAGCTCTAGGCCAAATTGTAGCAGTGTCTGAGACAAAGCATGTTTATCCAGCAGGGCACACACTGTCAGTGCTGCTTGAGTCAACAGCCCATTTTCCAAGGAAAGCTCCATATACAATGGCAGAGGAATCCCGATCACTAAAGACAACAGCACAAAGATATCTCCCTAAGCACAATCGGACATGGATGATGCAGCATAAATGTGAAATGCCTGACTGCAACCCTTACTACCTTCAACAGAAAGAGGACAAGGTCAATGTTTACTGTGACCACTGCCCAATTTGTTGCTAGTCGAGCTGTTGTCCTTGGTACTCTCTGCTCCTTTGTCCGAATTTCCCAGAGGGCTGTCTGGTCTTCCCCAGACTTTAACGTGCCCTTCATTACAAACTGTTAGGATAGCATCCCTTGTAAAAATCAACCCTGATAAGGGCTCCACATGAACACGATGAGCTACGACAGGCGCCAACTTTGGAACCTCGCGTCTCACGGGCGGTGGTTGTAAAACTCCGACTTGGTGCTGCACATTGTCCCAGTGAGCAGACTGCCCACTTCCACTGCTGAATGTGGGAGAACCTCCTGAAGGAGCCAGTCTCCTAAGAGGCATTACCACTTCGTCCATTGACAGGTCCCACAGAAGCAACTGTGTATCCTGGAAAATTTTGGGGGGGGGGGGAGGGAACATGAATATTTGAAGTAGGAAACCAATACCCCCTCATGCGCCCTCATAAATATCTGATGCCAATGTCGCATAATTCACGCTTACCGAGACTTAAAAGCAATCAGGTGAGAAGGTTTTTCACAGTCAACCTCATTAGATAATGTTATAAGAGGTAATTTTTTCATTTCCAAACCAAAAGAATTGTTTACTATTCATAATTAAAAAGCACCTGTCCAACGGAACCAAACCGATAAGTAATGGCATCCCCAGTTCCATCGGAAGCAGGTGGTGTCCAGAAAGGATCGAATGTGACCCCGCTTACCTGCCGTACAAAAAGCACACAAGCCACTGATACTGACTGCAAAAATCATAGTGGAACAGTACACTAAGCGAAGCAAATATGGTGTATAATACAAAACAAAATACAATACATGCCCCTTTCTGAAGATGCACGTGCATGTAATTATGTATGCATGAATGAAGGAATGAAAGTGTTACTACATAGTAATGTATGTATGTGTGTGCAATGCAACTTTTGGAATGCAAGCATATGCAAGAATCTACATGCGTACGTAGTATGTGTATGCATGTACAAGAAATGTCTGGATGAATGCATCTACATGTATGTATGTATGCATGTATGTATATGAGTGTGTATGACGGATGGATGGATGGACAGATGCATGCATGTATGCACGTAGGTAAAATTGGGGGAAGAGGGGGGAAAAGGATGAGAGAAGAAAAAAGAAGGAAGTGACAAGACAAGGAAGTGCAGGAGAGAAGGGAAAGAAGAAGAGGGCAGCGTACAGCCTCTACATGCAAGCGTAGGCCGGCAGCATACGTGTAGAAGGGAGAGGGTTTAAGAGGGAGGGGAGAGTAATCAGCCTGCTGCATACTCATTCATATGCTACAAACTGGACCAGAAAGGAGGCTTCAGTGCGCGTACTGAATCTCCTATGAGAAAAACCAAAACAAGTAAACTACTATGGCAGAAACTTAACAGACAAAAGTGTATCTGATAGGCTACATGATTGTAGGGACCAGCACCAAACGTGTAGAAGGAAGAGGGGTTTTTCTTGTTCTTTTAAGAGGGACGGGAGGGTAATCAGCCTGTTGCATACTCATCCATATGCTACAAACCGCACCATAAAGGAGGCTTCAGTGTGTGTACTGAATCTGCTATGGGAAAAACCAATACAAGACAACTACGACAGCAGAAACTTAACAGACAAAAGTATATCTGATAGTTACCCAGGAGTTATGGCCTTCAGCCCAAGCTACAACAGCACGATCTTCCATACTCCAAACCTGAACAAGGTCATCTTCACCTCCTATCAACACGTACTTGCTGTCCATGCTGAATGTACGAAACATATAGAATTCAGTCATTTCTGCCTGCCAAAACCCTGAAAAAACCCAATACAGCAACAACTGCAGGCATCCTGCAAGACGAATAATGCTTTACAAATGCAGCTGATACAATCTTCCACCCGTTGCAGGCCCATGAAAATACAGGAAGTCAAATGGGGAAAATTTCAGAATACCATATATGGGGCTTGTAAAATCAAACATGGATGGCATCTCCCAAAAACCGTTCAGTGTAAATGTCCAAAACATTACAGGAATCACATCAATAAATTGTATCAGTCTTCTCGGTGAGTTTTAGGGCCCTGAGTGACAAACTTTTCCCTGCAAATCCACCCCGACTAAAACGAGCGAATCAAGGAAAGCGGGGAGAGAGAGAGAGAGAGAGAGAGAGAGAGAGAGAGAGAGGGTAATATTAGCGTCTATGAAAGACGCCAAGGATACTAGGCCACCCTGGGCAAATGTGTTCCTAGTCACACTGGTGGCACACACCACTGCCAGTCCTACTGGCCTCTCATCTAGTCATACTAGCCGTGAGAATGCTAGCAAGGTCCAGTCACACTGGACACGGGAGTACCACTCATACTAGAGCAGAGTCCCCGGGGAGGGCCCCGACTCTAGTCATACCATAGCATCACTTACCAGTCATACTGGGCATCAATAGACACCATGGCTAGTCACTAGCACATCATAATGCCCTGCATACATGGCTTTTGGATAACATGATGTACATACATCCCAGTAAGCATGATTAGGGAGGCAAATGGTGTCAGCATGAGCCTCTTTTCCGTTCCTGAAGGTTCATCTCCTTCTCTGGTTGGCTTTCAAGAATGTGCGCTTCCATTCCTGAAGGTGAAACTTCAAAAGAGAGAGAGAGAGAGAGAGAGAGAGTTCAAACTTGAGTTCTCACAGCCTACTACCTGGGCCTAAGAAAGAGAAGCTGATGTTCAAACTTATGATGATGAAGCATGAGAATGAGCTAGAGAGAGAGAGAGTGGTAGGATAGGATAGTATTAAAGTACAAAGAGAGGCTCTACAATTTAGTATCATATGAAGATAAGCATGAATAAGGAGAGAGAGAGAGAGACACAGTCTAGGGTAAAGAGATGCAACCTATGAAAGAGGGTGTGCACTACATGAACCATGATCTGCCTTTTTTTGGGGGGGGATCACATGATCTGCCTTTTTCCCACACACACTGAAATCATCCACAAAGACCCTCATGAAGGTGGTCAGATACTCATCCACCAAAAACGTTGCTCGCTGAAGCTCCCGCTCTCCCCCCCCTGCTCGCGCTGCCTGCACGCCCTTCCCCCCTTCCCACCCACGCGCTCTCTCCCTCCCGCCTGCCCTCGCTTATGCGCCCCCCCTCCGCCTGGCTCTCTTGCGCTAAAGCGCCCGCCCCATCTCCTTGCCTTCGCGCACCCCTCCCCTCTTCAGCGCCCCCCCCCCCCCCCCCCCCCCCCCCCTCGCCAGCCCTCTCATTCCCCCCGCCCCTCCTTTCGCGCTGCTTCCGCCCCCCACCCCCCCACCCCCAGGTTTTTTCTTCGCCGCCTTACCCCTCCCTCCCTGTCTTTTTGGTTTTTTCCACCCCCTAGGGTTTTTTCCTTTTTTTACATTCTGCCTTCCCCCTCCGCCCTTCGTGTGCAGCTCGGTTCTTGCAGGTCTCTCCGCCTTCGCCATAGCTTCAGACTCTGATGGAGGCTCCTCCCGCCCCGCCTCAAAGGGACTCTTCCGCAGCCCCCTCGCCCGCCCCTGAGGATACCCCCATCAAGCTTTCTCTTTCGCCAGAAGAGGTATGTGGTATGATTTGCACATGATACAGTGTGGCCTTTTGAAGCATAAACCAAGTGCTGAAATACATCTTTGCATGAAGTGATGTGGCTCGAAGCACCACTATCAAAATACCATGATGCATTCTGTCTATCAGATGCAATGCAAGACATCAGTGTCTGAAGCACTTGGTGTGTCACTAGTGCATGTGACCAAAAAAGTGTACTCTTCCTTGATTACATTAGCTGATTGCTGTGCTTTGTCATCAGAAGAGTCTGCTACTGCATTGCCTGCTTGTTTCCTTTTCTCTTTTGCAATCCGCTTCCTACATTCATCACTGATGTAGTGTCCAGGCTTATGGCAGTAGTGACATTTGCCCTTCTTTTTGGGCTTGTTTGCATCCCCTTTGTCAGACTTTTCACCACTAGAAGAGGGCTGTCCATGACCAACCTTGCTAGACTGTTGTCCCCCATGCCTAAAGCTCTTTGCTTTACCCTTATCTTTGGCTGTAAATGCCTTTTCTCCACCACGGTTGCTCGGTAAGTTTGCTCTTGTTTGCTTTTCCTGCAAGAGTAAACCCACGAGCTCTTCAAAAGTGACAGGATCACCACCTCCTCTCATTGAGAGGTTGAGAGAGGTGTGAAAACCCAAGTAGGAAGGCGGTAAAGAATGAAGAGTGTTGGTGACCATCTGTCTGTCTGGGATAACCTCATCAATGTTAAGCAATTGTTCCTGCAAATCTTTCCCTTTGGTGAGATGATCTGCCATGGAGTCACCCTCATCCATAGAAAGAAGATCCAATTGCCTCTTCAAGTAGGCAACCCTTGCCTCGTTGCGTACCTGATACATTGCTTCCAATGTGTCCCATGCAAGCTTCGATGTCTTGCATGAACGAATGTGCGGAATAATAGTCCTTTTTACTGAAAGGGCTATCAATGACATGGCCTGTGAATGTGAGAGATAGAATTAGGGTTAGGTTAGAGTTCATGTGTGGGAGACATACACAGAGAGAACAAGAGAGAGAGAGAGAGTTGTGGGGATAAGTCAACTCATGGGAATGAGTGTGTGACTCCCCTATCACACATGTATATTGCACTAGTACACATAGTGCACTTAGTACATTAAAAGTACTAAGTGTACTATGTACTATAACTTATGGGCTTGTACACACTATACGGGTGGGCATTATGCCTTTACCCCAATAACCTCCCACTTAAAGGCAAAGTGCCCTTAAGTAAAGGAAAAGAAAAAATCAGCATGTACATGATAATATACAAGGCCATATCAAGGCTGAAACTGGCCTCATCCAATGCCCATCAAGTGTCTGCAATGAGCAAACCGCTCCGGAGGCAAACTCTTTGTCAACAGATCAGCCGGGTTGTCATCCGTATGAATCTTTACAAGCTGAATTTGCTTGTTCTCTATCACCTCTCTGATGAAGTGATACTTCACATCCACATGCTTCGTCTTTGCATGAAAGATAGGGTTCTTTGCCAACTGGATGGCACTCTGACTGTCACAATGCAACAATGGAATATCCCCTGTATAACCCAAATCAACCACTAACCGAGATAGCCATAATGCCTCCTTGCAAGCCTCTGTGGCTGCAATATACTCGGCCTCTGTAGTAGATAAGGCAGTGCACTTCTGCATCCTGGATATCCATGACACAACACCTCCTGTGAATGTAAACACATAACCGGTAGTAGACTTCCGGTTATCTGGATGACCGGCATAATCCGAATCCGTGTAACCATGCACTAATGCATCCTGTTTGCCAAAACAAATGCACATATCCTGTGTGCCCTTCAGGTATCTCATGACACCTTTCACTGCTTCCCAATGCTTCTTGCCAGGGTTGGCCATGTATCTAGAAACCACTCCCACTGCAAATGCAATGTCCGGCCTAGTAGCAACCATGGCATACATGAGACTGCCACAAGCTGAAGCATACGGAATCTTGGCCATATCAGCCCTGTCTCACTGTCCGACTGTGGGCTGTCCATAGTACTGAGTTTCACATATGGAGGCAAAGGAGTACTAGTCTTCTTCCCCCCGTCCATATTGAACCTCTGCAAGACTTTGCCAATGTATTCCTTCTGAGACAAATACAACACATGCTGATTTCTGTCCCGAAGTATCCGCATACCCAAAATGTGATTTGCATCACCCAAATCCTTCATATCAAAGGTTTGATGCAGCCTCTGCTTCAAGGCATCCATCTCTTTACGAGATTTCCCGGCAATCAACATATCATCAACATACAAGATGAGGATCAATAGACTGCCATCCAAAGCTTTCTTGGTGTACAAGCAGTGATCTATGTCACTTCTCCTGAATTTCTGGGATTTCATGAATGTATCAAATTTATGATACCATTCCCTTGGTGCCTGTTTGAGCCCATAAAGACTCTTTTTCAGCTTGCATACAAGCTTCTCCTTTCCACTCACTGCATAACCCTCTGGCTGCTGCATATATATCTCCTCATGGAGATCACCGTGAAGAAAAGCAGTCTTCACATCCATCTGAATCAAGTCCAGATCATCATGTGCAACCAAAGCTAACACAGCTCTATAAGTGTGGTCATTTTGACCACTGGAGAGAAGATCTCCTCAAAGTCCACACCATATTCCTGCTTGAAGCCCTTAGCCACTAACCTGGCTTTGTACCTTGGCTTTGCATCAGGTGCAACTTTGAGCCTGTATACCCACTTGCATGGCAAAACTTTCTTGCCTGTAGGCAAATGCACTATCTTCCATGTTCCATTTTTGTGCAGAGAATCCATCTCTGACTTCATGGCACGCTCCCATAGAGCTTTGTCTGCCCTCTGTAAAGCCTCCTTATAACATGAGGGCTCCCCACAGTCAGTAAGCATCAAGTAGTCAACCCCTGGAACAAACCTGTCAGGGGCTCTGGAGGGTCTTGCGGACCTCCGTACCCAATGACCATCATTTGCAGGTTGCTGTCCAGCCTGCATATCACCCATTGGTGGCTCCTGTTCCATGCCATAAGGCTGAAAAATCATGCCCGGTATCTCCTCTAACTGTGGTATATCCATAGGGATATCTTCTGCCATGTCTGGCTGTCCATTTGGACCATTTTCAGCACCATTTAAGGGCTGGTTTTGCTGCTGTAATGGCTGATTTACAGCCCTTGGTTGTTGTCCATGATGTCCATCATCATCAAAGATGACTCTGCTAGGCTCCTGTTGCCTTGCAGGCTCCTTATACATGCATGTTTCATCAAAAATGACATCATTGCTGCGTATAATCTTTCTATTCACGGGATCCCAAAGTCTATACCCCATTTCACCTCTGTCACCATATCCTAGGAATATGCATTTGTGAGACTTAGGATCAAGTTTGGTGCGCATTTCCTTGCGTATGTGCACGTACGCAACGCAACCAAACACTCTTAAGTGCTTGTATGACGGAGGCTTCCCTGTCCATACTTCTTCTGGCACTTTCCCACCAAGCCTCGTGTTAGGTGACCTGTTTATAAGGTGAACGGCTGTCATAACAGCTTCAGCCCAAAAACCATGAGGTACTGCAGCAAGTGACAACATAGAACGGACCTTCTCCTGAATGGTCCTGTTCATCCTCTCTGCTGTCCCGTTTTGTGGAGGATCATAAGGAGTAGAGAGCTCCCTCTTGATGCCTTTAGCATCACAAAAGTCCTGAAACTGTTTGGACATATACTCTCCACCATTGTCGGAACGCAAAGCCTTCAGTGTTTTGCCAGTTTGATTCTCAACAAGAGCAACAAACTTCTGAAACACTGAGAATGTATCACTCTTCAAACGAAGAGGATAAACCCACACCTTGCGTGTGGCATCATCAATAAAAGACACAAAATATTTTGCCCCTCCCAAAGAAAGCTGAGGCATCTCACATACATCTGTATGCACAAGCTCTAACTGAGCATCTTTCTGTCCAAGAGTTTTCTTGTGGGGGCACTGTAGTTGCCTACCATATATACAATGCTCACAAAACTGAAAACTTGAAAACTTTAGAGAAGGCAAGTAACCCAAACGAGACAATTGCTCCATTCCTTTGACACTCATGTGTCCCAACCGGCTATGCCACATAGAGATTTCCGGCAACTCGGTTGCATTTACATTAGCATGGTGACAAACACCTGCATGCATGAAGTAAAGAGTGTCCACCTTAGAGCCTCTGGCAACAACCAGTGAGCCCTTACAAATCTTCCACTTTCCACGACCAAATGTGGTAACATAATCAGCATCATCAAGCTGTCCAGTAGAAAGCAGGTTCTTCTTGATCTCAGGCACATGCCTGACATCATGGAGCATAAGCTGTGAGCCATCTGAAAACACAAGCCTCACATCACCTCTGCCAAGAATCTTGCATGCATGGTTATCACCCAAATAAACCACTCCTTCATTGCCAGCAGTATACCTGACAAACAAGTCTCTGCAACCTGTGACATGAAAGGAGGCACCTGAATCAATGATCCATGAGTGCATACCATGACCACCTGTAAGAAGTGAATGGGCATCAAGTGAAGACGTAAATAGGACCGCATCCTCACTGTCACCTGCATGTGACACATTGATTTCTTCAATCTTGACTCCACTTTTGCCCTTTGGCTTTACATCTTTGGCTTCATCCTTGTCTTTGTCTTTGCCTTTTCCCTTTTCTTTTTGATCATTTTTCCATTTGTAGCATTGCTTTTTGATGTGTCCCTTTTTGCCACAATAATGGCATTCCAAGTCCTTTTTGGAGCGAGACTTGATCCTTCCCCGTTCTTGGCTTTTACCCCTTTGCTGGGATCTCCCACGTGCATTCATTGCATTGGACTTTCCAACAGAATTATTCTTTCTGTTCATCTCTTCTTGAAGAAGAGCACCCTCAACATCTGCATATGAGAGCATAGTATTCGAATTGCTAGTGGCTGTCCTAAATGTGTCCCAACTCTCTGGCAAAGTGCATGACAGAAAAGTGGCTTTGAACTCATCGTCCATTGCCAATTTTTGATTTATAACTTGGCTGACTATACCATTAAACTCATTTAGATGGGCTGTCATAGACGCCCCTTCCTTCATCTGAAGACCTATGAGTTTCTTCAACCAAATACACTTTGCTTGAGGCACTTTGCTGGGCATACAAGTCCTGCAATCTCTGCCACATTCCCCAAGCTGTCTTCTCTTCACGAATGCTGAAAAGTAAAGTGTCTGACACAGACAACATGATGGTGGATCTTGCCAGCTCATCCATATCCACATTATAGCACTGGGTTTGCCAAATATCATAGTTATGTGAGCCTTCAAGCTTCTTGATGTGAAGCAATGAAGAGCTCTCACCTGTGGTTGCCATAGCAATATGCAACCTGTCAATGCCTGACTCCCTGCAAAATGTGCAAACACTGCACCAAAAAGCACACAAAGTGCTCACAGTTGTTCTCCCAAGCTTTATCTCCCACTGCGGAAGCACAAATGCAACTGTACTCCCACTGTATGTGATGAAATCACCAAAATCTGGTTGCTGCAGATTTAGGACAGCACCTTAAATGTGCTCTGTTGCCCTTCCAAAGTACTGTACAACAGTACCAAGTGCTCACTTGTGATGTACCAAACCTGTACCGACAAGTACAGCAACTGAAATTGAACCTTTTCCTCACTCAAATCAGTGTACAGCCATGCCAAAACTTGCACAAAACTGTGCCAAATCTGTACCAGCAGGTACAGTAGCAATAAATGCTCTCCTGGCTGTCCAAATGAGTGAAAATCAGACTTTTACAGTCCCGAACACTGCATACATCAGTCCCGAACAGAAATTGGGCAAAAGCCCCTTGACTGCAAGCTGATTTTTGAGGATTCAAGGCATAAAAGTCTTGCCTGCTGCTTTGCCGAGCTCAACAAGCATAAAATCTTGAAAAGCCCCTTGATTTAAGATCAATTGCTGATCATACATGGTACATTGACGCACATGAAGGCATCCAGAGTCTTCACAGTGCTTCCCCCTGGCCACATATACATCCAATACATGAAAGCCCCTTGATTTACAGGCACATTGAGTGCTTGTCAGGCATCAACACATTATCCACAGCATCAAATGCGATTGCCTGCATGCAAATCAACTTAATCGGCACAAAAGCCCCTTGATTTGCACTGCAATTTGCTGCAATTTTGCCCGAATGTGCGATTTGTCACATCATACAGCATGTATGAATGCTTAATTGCACAATTACATCAAAAGCCCCAAATTTCGACATCCAATTTCCTGCAAATTGATCCTGATTGTGACCAATGTCACCCAATTTTGCCAATTTTGCTCAGAAATTGAGCAAATTCGGCACCTGTATCTGCTCAATTGATGACTGTACTTGCTCAATTGCAAATCCCAAAAAAAATTAAAGCAGAATACCTTGTAATTTCTGATTTTTTGTTGCAGAAAAAAAAAAGTGGGTGATGAATTTGGTGCTGCTCTGCAGTGCTCTGCAGAAATCTGATGCTGTTGGAGGGCTCTTCAGGTGTGCTGCAGAATTCGTGGAGACACAAGCTGTTGGTGATGTTTACTGTAGCTGTAGCTGATGCTCAGATGGCTGGCTACTATGAAGCTCTCCTCAGCAGGCAGCAACAACGGGGACACGATTTATGCAGCAGCACCATCTGAAACTGGCCGAGGCACAACCGTGGGACTCCCCGCGAGAGTTCGTATCTCTCAGGCGACGCCACGTAAGCGTTGTTACGCTGCTCTACGGTGCTGTTCCACGTTCAGTTGCCGCCGCCTTCGCCTGCGTGTCTCTACGCCGTCTAATGCCCAGCGCTGACACGTGGCTGTGAAGACTGCGTAAAGGCGTTGAATGCGCTGGCCTCCTCGCTCGACGCCTGGCTGCTGCCTTCGCCGTCTCCGCCTAGCAACGCTACATGATTAGCGCTGCTGTTGACGCCCGCCCGCCTTGGCTGCTGCGACTGGCCCGCTTGCCTTGGCTGCTGCGACTGTTTCCACACCTTGACTTGGGTGATGAGGCAGCGCTATCTGGCCACAGTGCAGCAACGTAATTCCCAAAATTGATAAGAAATTATGCAGGCTGTTGACGGATGTACTGCAATGAAGCTTGTTGGAAGGAAAATGCACATGCAGAGAGCTGCAGGCTGGCTCTGATACCAGTTGAATGTGAGAGATAGAATTAGGGTTAGGTTAGAGTTCATGTGTGGGAGACATACACAGAGAGAACAAGAGAGAGAGAGAGAGTTGTGGGGATAAGTCAACTCATGGGAATGAGTGTGTGACTCCCCTATCACACATGTATATTGCACCAGTACACAGTGTGCACTTAGTACATTAAAAGTACTAAGTGTACTATGTACTATAACTTATGGGCTTGTACACACTATAAGGGTGGGCATTATGCCTTTACCCCAACAGCCTATGCATCTCTAGAGTCCCATCTCTTCTGCTCTTGTGTGGGAGCATGATCTACATCAGGAGCTCTTTGAGAACCTCCCCTTTGAGGCGTGGCTGGCTGTATGGTAAGTGGGCGTGTGTCATCACCACACACGATGCCCCAAAGCCCTTTGGCTACCAGCAAATTACGGATCATGAAACTCCAGAGGGAGTAGTTAAATCCATCCAGCTTGTCCTCCTGGGTGAGCACACCAAATACATCTGTAGCATTCTGTGCCATGTCAACAAAATATATCTGCAAGCAAACCAAGCACCAATGTGCACTGCCAGGCAACCAAATGTCCTGTACAAATGTATGCCTGCAAACCAAAGCAAGTGTAAACCTGCACCAAATTGTCCAATTACACACAATGTGTATACATACGCGACAAATCGCAGCTGTAATGCCCAATTACATGCTCCAATCTGAAAATCCCCAATTTTTATGCACTCCAATCGCTTCAATGTGCATCTAATTGGCCAATTTCCACAAAAGCCCCAATTTTTTGCAAGTGAAAGAGGTTCAATTTGCTGATATTGACCTCAATTTCGAAAAACACCAAATTGCAAGCAAAGCAAAATGCCCAATTTTTTCAATTTGTCCTGAAATTGATAAATCCCCCAAATTGGACCTGCAATTTTTCTTTCAATCTGACTTGCACAGAAGTGTCTGCAAAATCTACATATGACCTGCACTGGAATGTGTTTGACCAAAAATTTGTACAGTGAAATACCTTCAGGCAAGGGCAGCAAGCTTGGAGCAGACAGTCGAATAGAGGGAGCCAGCAACTAGAGACTCAACGATAAGGAACACACGGAGCTGCAGATTTCGAGGTCTACAGGGCGGCAGAGGGCTGTCTGCAAGCCAAGCTGGAGCTGGAGCGCACTATCGCAAATGGGGACGTGCAATCCAGTCGTGAAGAAGCATGGGCGCTAAGCTTGGGCGGACGGAGGCGGTGGCCTCTAGGCGGCAGACCAGCAGAGGCACCTGAGCTGCAGGTGTCGAGGAGGGCGCACGCAGCTGCCAAGCCAGGCGGAGGCGAGGCGGCGCCAAAGACCCGGCGGCAGCGGAACACACAACGGGCGGAGGCTGCGAACAGCGGGCAGAAGCAATACGAGGGAGGTGAGCACGGTGCTGGAGCTGAAGGCCGTTACCTGGCACGAGTAGCTGGCGGGAGCGAACGGACGGGTCGACGGGCACGCATGGTAGTCGACGGCCAGGAGCCGTGGGAACGAAGCAGCAACAACCGTCGAACGGGCCATGCTGGGCAGCCAAGACCGATGGACGGAGCTGACGGGGACTAAACAGGCGGGACGGAGTTGCTGCCGGATGAACGGAGCAGGCGCTGGAGTATCGCCGCCGGCTGCAGAGGCGGTGCCGCCCACAAGGCTGGGCGGAGGTGGTGGGCTCCCCACTAGTACTGCCCGTTTCTGGCGGCCGGACGATGGAGCAACGACGGACCTATCAGACGGACGGCGACGGAAAAAACACAATGTCAACGGAATTTCGCAGGTTTCTTCCAACAGAATCACAGGGCCAGCTCCCAGCTCTGATACGAAATGTTGGGTGTTGGACTCACACACTCACACACAAACCTGCACATTAGGGTTAGGTGCAGGGTAGAGAAGCTCACACACAGAAATGAGAGAGAGAGAGAGAGAGAGAGAGAGAGAGAGAGAGAGGGAGAGCCAAAAGTGTGGTATCCACAAAATGCAAGTCAACCCTTGCATGTGTGCCACATCCATATAATATAGAAGTACAAAATATTATATGTTAGAGTGTCCTTTCACACTTGATGTCCAAGGGAAAAAACCACATGGGAAAAAGTGCCCTTGGTTAAGCCCTGTTCACACATAGCACTACCATAAGTGAGCATATGCCTACCCTATCTTATGGGTGTTATCAAGACAGATCATCAAAGTCTTAGGTATTTTATGCCTCAACCTAAAATATCAGAAAAGCATATAAGATAGGCTAGCTCTTTGGCCGGATTTCATTTTCAGATTATGCATACTCATGGGAAAGACAGCAAAGTAGCATATGCTCTATCTCGAAGACCAATGACCCATGCACTTTCCATGGGATATCATTTTGACGTCACTATGATGAAAGATCTTTATGCTATAGATGAAGATTTCAAGGACATTTGGGACAAGTTGCAGAATGGAGACTCGGTGATTTCTTATGTCATCAAGGAAGGGTTTCTTATGATGCAAACCCGTTTATGTGTGACCAAGGATTTGAGACCAAAAGTAATGGAAGAATGCCATGCCCCATCTTATATGGGACATAGCGGTATCATGACAACAACTCAGGCTTTGGAAAGTTATTTCTTTTGGCCTAGCATGAGAAGGGATATTGAGCAATATGTTCGAGAATGTTTGGTTTGTCACAAGATCAAGTTTGATCAACAAAAACCCGCAGGATTGTTACAACCTTTGCCAATTCCCAACATTCTATGGGAAAGTATTGCTATGGACTTTATCTTTAGATTACCAAAGTCAAGATTCGAGAATGATGGAATATGGACTATTATTAACAGGTTCAGTAAGCAAGTCCACTTTATTCCAGTGAAGAAGACCATCTGTGCAGATCATACGGCAAGATTGTTTATTCAGCAGATTTTCAAGCATCATGGATTACCCAAATCCATTGTAAGGGATAGAGATCCTTGGACTACCAGTTTCTTTTGGAGAGCATGTTTTGACAACATGAGGACAATGCTGGATTTTTCTTCGGCTTATCATCTCAAACAGATGGGCAAAGTGAGATTGCCAACCTTGCTATTTTGGATATGCTAGAGTGTTATGTTCTCGAAGCAAAGGATCAATGAGAGAAGTGCTTGACATTGGTTGAGTTTGCCTATAACAACATTGTTCACTCTTCGACAAGCAAAGCTCCTTTTGAGATTATTTATGGCAAACCATTGTTGTTGCCTATTTTGAAGACCAAGGAAGAAATCTTCCATGCGGACGAGTTTGTTCGAGATTTGGATACGGCCTTTACACAAGTTCGATATTGAGACATCTCAAGCCAAGCAAAAGAAAGCTGCAGACAAGCATAGAAGGAAGGTCACTTCTGAAGAAGGGGATTGGGTGTTACTGCAATTTGAAAAAGCAAGACTTAGAAAGTCAAAAGCAAAAGACCTCGAGGAACCCAAGCTTGCTCCCACATATTATGGGCCTTTTCAGGTTACCAAGAAGATCAACGATGTATGTTATCGTTTAGACCTTCCAAATCATTGGAGGATACATAATGCCTTTCATGTCAATTTATTGAAGCCATATACAGGACTACCCCAAAGGAGCATGTATTGGAGGATCCACCATAAGTGGAAGAACAAGAAGAAATCTTACAACCAGAACAGATTGTATGCCATTCTGTGAGAAAAAGAGAAAACAGAGTGGTCAGGAAATTCCTCTTGAAGTTTAAGAACTATTCGCCTATGGATGCGAAATGGATGCCAGAAGAGTACTTTAAGGATATTCTTCGAGCTTATGAGGAAGCAGTTGATCCAGACGTATTTGAGGTAGATGCTTGAAACATCTTGTGATCAAGATAGATTTAAGAGGGAGGGATTGCAGCCCTAGCCCTCTTCATTGTATATATTTATATTGAAATGAAATTGATCATTATCTTGCTTATGTAATGGTCTTGATTGGATATGCTCTGGTGGAAACGATGCCAGAAAGCCCAAGGAGCAAGATTTGTACATGGGAGGCAACGATGCAAGAAGACCCATTGGACGGCAGCGATGCCAGATATATTGAACATTCGCAGTCAGGCGGTCATTGCGACCAGATGGCCCCAATGATTGTATTGGATTTCGCAGTTGGGCGGTCATTGCAACCAGATGGCCTAGATGACTGTATTGGATTTCATAGTCGAGCGGTCAATGCGACTAGATGGCCCATATGACTATTGATGAACTCTCGGGCGGTCATAGTGGCCAGATGGCCTTGAGGAAAGACTGAGCGGTCCTAGTGACCAAATATCTTAGCACGATTTCGATGAAACCAAACAGGACAATCTATGAACAAGAGGATCATTACCTGTGCATTGCATACTAATGTATGTTTTGAATTTCTTTGACTTTGTGTGTTGTTTTTGATGCATAGTCAATGCTTGGATTTATGGCATGTGATAGTCCACTGGGCTCCAGACTACCTGGCCAATACCTGGAATACCCAGTAGATGCGAATGATGTATACTTGTTTGTTGACTAGCTTGTGTCTAGTTTTTGCAAAAGGTGAGTATGCATTTATTATATCTAAACCCTGACAGGCTATGAAGAACATGTATCATCAAGAACAAGGACATCAATCAAAGAAAGACATAAAGAGGTTGCCAGAGGAGAAGAAGGCACTACATATATGAAGAAAGACCAGATGCACAAGAGCACTAGATGGGGCTAGTACCACGATGATGTAAGAGGGAGGGAATGTAACTATTTGGTCCTCCATGCTCTTTTCATCAAACCACCCATCTCCTCCACCTCTGTCGTCGGCGGCAACCTCTTTTGCAGCACCAACAACCGCTGCTCCGCCCCTCTGCACATAACTGCCACCTCTGCCTGCAACGCCCACCCATGCCGCATTTGCCTGCGCAGCTTTTGCTATGTTTCACCTCCGCCCCGCTGCGCCACCACTTGCACTGGAGCAGCGCCACTTTGTGGAACACGCCGGCTTCGTTACAGCTCTACGCCACCCCTGCTATGTGCACTAGAACTACTACACCTCATCAGAACCACTGTCTCTGTGCGCCGCCAATACTGTCTGCTGCCTCCAAGAAGCTACTGGTGTCAGTGCCAACCATCAACACCAACATCACCTAGGAGCACCATCACTACCAATTTTCTTTAACTCCTAAAAGGAGGGGTTGGCTTGTGGAACTACATATTTACTACCTTGGTGTAAGCCACTTGGGATTGATTTTGTCTCGACTGAAGAGCTTTGTGGATATTTGGGGACATCAGTTTGATTCATTGGATTTCGGTACTAGCCCAGTGTAAGACTCTTGTGGGTCGTTGAATATAGAGAGCTTTGTGGATATTTGGGGGCATCAGTTTGATTCATTGGATTTTGGTACTAGCCCGGTGTAAGACTCTTGTGGGTCATCCTCGTAGTGAGCTCGCCATCAGTTATCTTGTGCCTCGACATTGACACTTTTGTTTGATATTGTATTCATTTGTGTATTGGTCCTGGCTTAGAAAAGCCCCTGGATTGTTCCTGAAAAAAATTCATGAAGAGGAGGCGGGGCCTGTTCCCCGCGTACTGTGTGAAACCCCTATTTCCCATCTCTCCCCCCCTTCTCTCTCTCTATCTCTTGTACACGTGGTTTAATCTGTCACTGCACACTCCGTTGGACATACATTTTCCTTGACAATTTCCTGACAAGAACCATTTATGTCTTGCTCTTGGTTCACATTCCGGCTTTCTTGCAAGAAGACTCTCTTGTTCTAGGTTGCTTTGGGCTCTCTCTGGCACCTCTTGCACCTCTTCCTTCAACATATCCATGCTGCCTCGTGGTTTCTTACCTGTAGCAATTTCCTCCCTTTTCCTAGCCAGAGTGGTCTTCCCCAGACAGTCTGTGTTGTGGGATACAAGAGCCTTGGTCCCCTTTTTATACAAGTTTGGGGGGAAAAAGCTATTCTTTTCCCCTTTTTAAAAAAGAAAAACTATTACAAGTGCTTTTCCTAAAAGACTATCGAATAGCTTTTTTAATCTCTTTTTTTTTAATTAAAAAAATTACATGTGGCGCTTTACTGTTTTCGAAAACCCACGCAGCTGCTCGGCGCCTTTTCTCCATCGCTTTTTTTCTTTTGCGTGTTTTTCCTTGCTGCCCGGTGCCTTCGCATCTAGCTGCCCATCGCCTCTCAATTGCAGTGGGGAAAAAGAAGAAGAAGAATCGGGATATGGCTGAAAATTTGGGTAGAGGGGAGCCGAATGTTGAGGCTTAGCTTTCTTCTCAGACCCCTGCTTCCGTGGTTTAGAATCAGCTTTGAAGTTTTGTGGAAAACGCGAGTCCTTCGCGAGTTCCATTAATCCCTCCAAACTTTGAATCTTTTCTTCATAGGTGGCATCGTCATCTTCAGCTTCTGGCATATCGGAAGGTATTTCTTGCTCGCTTTCCTCATCTTTATCGAAGTAATCATCCTCTTCCGAAGATAAATCCTTCATCTCCGCACTAGTTCCAGCCATAGAATTAAATGTGTTGACCACAGGCTTGCCCCTTGAAAAAGTTGACGATGAATCCTGGCAATGGAACCTTGAAACCAGCCTTCAGAAACTTGACGGGCGGTGAGCACACTTAATCACACTTAAATCTCTTTTATGAACTGGAATAATAAACTTGGAGGAAGAAAAAAAGAATAAGTGTAGGTAGAGTGCTCCTGCACAAAAGACCAATTGGCCCCAAAGCGTGGCGTCCCCGCAGGTATTTACTTATCAATCGAGGTCGGCGTAGCCCTTGTACAATGCTCGAGAAGAAATCCCCTTGCTCCACGTAGAGGAGATCTCCTTGAAGCTTTCACCCAATTTGTGTTGTGGGATACAAGAGCCTTGGCCCCCTTTTTATATAATTTTGGGGGGGAAAAGCTATGCTTTTCCCCTTTTTTAAAAAAACTATTACAAGTGCTTTTCCCAAAAGACTATCGAATAGCTTCTTTTATCTCTCTCTTTTTTAAATTAAAAAAAAAATTACATGTGGCGCTTTAGTGTTTTCGAAAACCCACGCAGCTGCCCGACGCTCTCTCCATCGCTTTTTTTCTTTTGCGCGTTTTTCCTTGCTGCTCGGTGCCTTCGCGTCTAGCTGCCCGTCGCCTCTCTATTGCACTGAGTGCGCAAGCCAGCCGCCTTCGCCTCTCTCTCTCTCTCTCTCTCTTACTTGTGTGCGCCTGTGCCTGCCTAGCGAGTCGCCTATGCAGTCAGCCTCCGCCTAAGACACACGCCTGCCAATCAGCCATACAAGATGTGCCTGCGCTTTCCTGCAGCCCTACCACCTGTGCTATAGTGTGCCACGTGGCCAGCCACACGTCAGCTGCAGCCCACTTGTGAAGCCAGTCCTATCAGCCGCCACGTCACCTATGCCACGTGTGCCACATGGCAGCGCCATGTGTCAAATGCCTGTACTTGTTGTACTTGCAGGGCTGACCCACAAGTAGCCTTGAGAGAGAGACTGCTGCACCTACAACAAGGTAAGAGAAAAACACATGCACATGAACATGCATACACAAGTACACACTTTTTTTTTTTAGTGGAATCATAATTATATTAGATTTACAAGAAGACTATCCAAAGTAGATAGTCCCAAAGTACATCAACTGAAGATGTCAATATAAGACATATATACATCATGATCTATTTGGTCAACCTGCATGCAATCGAAGAAAGATTGATGTAGGGAGTACTGAAAAAAAGAAAAAGCAGAAAAAACCGCATCACCGAAAACTGCATGGTTGCGAACTTTCCACAGTGTCCATAAAGCCCAGTAGCGCACCCATGAGAAGAAAAGAGAGAACTCTGGTCTGGGCAAATGAAGACCAAATAGCCAGAAAAACTTTCCAAATATCATATTTGGAAATCTAGCCCGCAGAAGCTGGATGAGAGGAAGAAAAAACTGACGAGAAGAAGGACAGCTCCAAAAAATATGAATGACTGTCTCCCTGGAAGCAGAGCATCTATGGCAAGTGGATGAGGATATATGTCTGCGTGCCAAAAACTGTCCTGAGGGAATATTCAACAGCCAAAAGAACGCGCCATAAAAAGAGCTGTTGTCGAAGAGGAAGCTTCGACTGCCAAAGAGATCGCAATCGTCTTTTCCACCACCAAGATGACCGATGCATATGCCAGAAGAGGTTTGCCCGTTCAGAAACCCAAGGCAATGGCAACAAATGTTTATACAGACCAGCAACTGTAATATCAGATAGCCTCAAGGGATGGCATGAAGAATCAAAAGAGGAGATAGTCCAATCTTGCAGGCGATCTCGAATTTCCAACAGTGGAATCGGCAAAAAAGACTGAAGCATCTGAATTATATCACACCAAAGACGACGATAATGAGGTCCCAAGCCATAATGTGCAGCAGCCTGTGGAAAAGAAAGAGGGGAGCCATCAGGATGGATGACATCTCCCACAGAGGTAACACCCTTTGAGTGGAGAAAATGTGAACGCCGGGGTTCTTGCACCGCCAGGGGAACTGAAAATGCTTTGGACCAGTGGATGCTCTCAGCGCGGAGAGAGTTGCCTTGTAAGGAGCCGCGACCATTCCATTTTAAATTTGAAAGGACAAGCTTCCAATCAACAAGTAAGCCAGAAATGAGAGGACAGCCCTTAATTTTGCTAGTAATGTAACCAAGAATAAAATCCCAATGAGTAGGTTGCCAATGGCCAAAAGCAGAAGTCGTCAGATGAAGTAACAAATGACGGATCATCGCTGTCCAAGGCTGAGTGCCTTCCAGAAATTGAAGCATCAGTTTACCTCTGTGGGCAAGAATATGCACCTGTAAATTAAGGATATTTAAGCCTCCATGCATTTTAGGGGTGCACAAACGATTTGCCGAAAGCAAACGTACACTCTTTTTCCCCTGCTTCGACCTCCAGAATATCTCAAAGATGGTGGACATAAATAATTTCAGCTCCCCCTTAGAAAACCTGATGAGAGGAAGGTAGAACTGAATATAAGCAACCAAGATGGATTGGAGAATCCGTAAACGAACATGCAATGGCCATGTTGCAAGTTTCCAGTATTCCAACTTTTTCTTGAGCTTTGCCAAGACCCAATCTGTTTGTTGACGGCGAGTGACTGACCATCCCAAAGGATATCCCAAATGCCGAATCAAATGAGTGGAGTGAACTATTTCTCCTGGCCATAGCAAATTATGCCACTGTTTTGAATGCAGAGGCAACAATTTAGATTTCTGAAAATTGATTTCTAGGCCAGCTGCAAGGGCAAACAAAGAAAGAGCCTGCATCAAGGTAGAGAGATCCTGATGTGTGTTGCGAGGAAGAAAAAAAGAATCGTCAGCATATGCCTGAGCAACCAACTGACGTCTATTCTGAATGTCCAATCCATGAAGACTGCCAGTATCAACCAAATGATCTATATAAAGAAGCATGGGATGCGTCGCTATAGCATACAAAAGAGCACTTAAAGGGCATCCCTGCCTAACTGAACGATGCAAAGTCCATGATTCTCAGAGATCTCCTGACAATATACAAGCCGCCTGGCTATCAGCATAAAGCCAATAAATGATATTCTGCATTTTTTCTCCAAATCCCAGAGCACGCATGGTTTCTTGAATGAACCCCCATTTAATAGTATCAAAAGCCTTAGCAATATCCACTTGCAATAATAAGACATCCTGCTGCGTGTATTTGGCATATTCAATGCCAATATAAGCATTTGCAATGTTATCTGTAATGTGCCTGCGAGGAATAAATCCATACTGTGCAGAATGGAGTCCATCATTCAAGCAACCCTTAATGCGATTGACAACCATTTTACTGATAATCTTGTATATCACCGGCATAAGGGTAATTGGTCTCCAATCTGCCAAAGACTGACATAAGTGTTTTTTAGGCAACAGCTTCACTAATCCTTTTTTCCAGGAAGCTGGCATTTGCCTTGTCTCCCAGGCAATGTTTACCATACGCAGCAAAGGTATTTTGAGGGTGTCCCAATATGCAAGAAAAAATTCAACTGTAAGGCCATCCCATCCTGGAGCTTTCCATCGGCCACAAGACCTGATTGCATCAGACAGTTCTTGTTCAGAGAATTTTGTTTCTAGTTGTTGCGCCTGAGTAGCAGAAAGGATGGGGGATACATGCTGTAATAACCGATGACGTGCATCACACACTTCCATGGCGTGAGAATCGTCCTCACCAAATTGAGAGGAGAAATGGGTAACACAAGTCGCAGCCAAT
Source organism: Cibotium barometz (assembly GCF_041138505.1). Classification (NCBI taxonomy): domain Eukaryota; kingdom Viridiplantae; phylum Streptophyta; class Polypodiopsida; order Cyatheales; family Cibotiaceae; genus Cibotium; species Cibotium barometz. Next base: position 25,656,246 of record NC_141107.1, on the reverse strand, counting down.
TGTGCTCGGGTGGAGGTCCACGTGTCATCTGAAATTAAAGTGCGACATATAGATGCAGCTTGTTTTCTGGAATGTAAACTCTTGAAAAAAATTTTGGAAGAGCAGCCTTTGTCCAAAAGCGCCTGTTGTCGTGCCCGTATCTCCCATTTGACAAGCTTTTTGTGATCATTTACCTGAATACAGTGACGAGCTTGACATAAAGAAGTGGCTTCAGCCAAAGTTAGGGAGCGAAGATGACTAAGCTCGATTAACAATTGGCATGTTTGCTTAGCATAAGCAACAGTCTGTCTCCAACCTTCCAGATACTGTTTACCATAATCACGGATGACTGATTGCATGCGAGCAATAAAAGCTGTCCATGCATAATCCAAATCAATGAAAGATTGAGGAAAGAGTGGCTGACAGGCCTCAAGTATCAGTGCTTTGAATGCATCATGCTCCAAGTAACTATTATTGATGATAAGCAACCTTCGAAGTGGCAATCTGTCATCAGGCATGTCGTGTAGATGAACTCTGAGCCATAAGGGTACATGATCTAAATATGTAAATGTATAATCCACCCACAATTTGGTCGTGAGTGTATCATAATGAAACGGATCAAGCTGATACCATCGATCCACGCGAGCTTTGTAAGTGGATTGTGCATTATGTTGGAAGGTATACCCAAGCATCAGGGGCTGAGATTCTTTCCAAAGATCAATCAGATTAAGCGTTGCTACAAAATCTGCCCACGAAGACGTCTCAGTAGCAAGCATATGTGTACGACCGGATGTATTATCACCAGGTTGAGGGGCATTATTGAAATCTCCACATATGAATGCTTTCTGTCTCCAAGGGTACAATTTAATTTGTTGCCATATCTGTCCTCTAGCCTGAGAGGATTGAGGTGCATATATCGATGCAAATTCAAAGATTTCACCCTGAATAAAGCACTGCATAACCATCCATCTGCCTTGGAGGTCATTAAATGCCATGACTGGTTGTAAATGATGCTTCACAAGAAAAAGTACACCTGAAAAGGCATGGTGGCCTGCATAAAAAATATCATAACCAGCATAATGGCCTTGCTGTCCAGCGTAGTGATGCTGATTGTGTTCCTTAAGAGCAACGATATCTGGCTGCATACGCTTCAAATATGCCCAAACCATCTTCCACTTTTTAGGGTCACACAAACCCTGTACATTGAGAGTCAAAGCTGTGATATATGACATCATATTTATAGTGTATGTACAGTATGAACAAAAAAGTAGCTCAAGCTTGAATTTCCTCCACAGGGTCTGCACCCCGATCAGGAGGAGGAATATCTATGAGACGGGTGGCTAGCAGGCTAGCAGCCTCTTCTTCGGGAAATAGAGTACGACCTGCAGTTACAGTAGCCCAGGTGATGCCAATTCCAGAATTTTCTTCTGGGGTATGCCCACTAGAGGAGGCTCCATTCCAAGTTCTAGAAGGCAAAGGACGCCTGGGGATAATTGTCCTGCGCGGTGGCTGAGATGTTTCTTGAAGTGTCTTTTCTTTTCCTTTTGGTGAAGAAGTAGAGGGATTAGCCACAGCTACATTCATATTAGAAGAGACTGGCATTTTGCCTTTTTCTTGAGGCATAACAAGAGTCTTTAGACTTTTGTTTTTAACCCCTGAAGGACCAGGAGTGTCCTTATTCTGCATTGGGATGGGCAAGGCATCAGGCGGCATCTTATGGAGGACCAGAGGACATTGAGATGCCATACGTCCAAACTTTTTGCACTCAAAGCATGCGCCTGCAAAAAGACCCATTTGAGTCTGAAAAGAGCACTCCCCATGGAAACGTTATTTATGGTAACAGCATAAGATTCCGGAGTGGGCTGATCCGTGTCCCATAAAATACAGAATCGATTTGAGTTGCCATTTGGTCTAGGAGGGCATACAACCTTTCCTAGAGATGCTGCAATTTTAGGTAACAAGGAAGCCAAACATTGGGGGAAGTCCACCACTTCTACCCAAACAGGACAGCGATGCTTAATCAAAGCCTGATAGTCTCTGGTGGGGGACCATGGCAATACATGAACCATCTGTTGTCCATAGAAGAGAGGGGAGTGCTCTAAAAGCGTTTGCTTATGGTGCTCATCCACCATAATGACCTCAAAGAAACCTCTTGACACAAAATTCACTTTGCGAACAAAACAACCACCCAATGTCCGTGTCAATCAATTCCCAACATCAACAGCAACAGGCATCCTGCCTGGAAAAAAAATAATCACAGCATGCTTTGCATATTCTCGAATGGGATCTATGATTTCATCCACATCCACTGCAAGTCCCACCATGGGAACAGGATCTTTCCAATTCTTGCGTGTATCCTGAAATCCTTCATGCATTACCTCATAGATCAGCCCAGCCTCGGGCGTTTCATGCACACGGTCATCTTGACCTACAGCCTGCTTTTGTTTTTTATGAGCATAATATTTTGTAGGAGAAGCCATGATGAGATAATAGGCACTAGGTAAAGTCGGTGCAGAAAGGCGATATCAGGACAGCTGGACAGAGAATCGAGGGCGCTGCAGAGGCACCTGCGAACAGTCGCAGTGGACCCACGAGCAGGGACGGGCACTCCAGAAGCAAAATCCAGCGACCAAAATGCAGAACTGGGCGATTGGGATAATGGCGAGGTAGTCTGCTGAGCAATTTCAGCGACGAATTGAAGCTGCGAGGGAACCAGGTGCTCACGGGAGCAACAAATGATGGAGTCGAGTCGAGGCTGATGGACCACGCAGGGTCTCTCTCTCACAGTATACACACACCCACGCGCGTGCGCGCGCGCGCGCACACACACGCACGCACGCACACACACGAGCGCACAAAGGAGAAAGGCGAGCTATACACCATGTCGTGAACCCTAGAACAAGCTCTGCAGAGCACACACACCTCACACACACACACACACACACACACACTTCGGTGGACAAACAGGTTGAGGGTTTTTTACACAAGTACACACACACACACACCAAACATGTATCTGCATCCACACACGTGTACAAACTTACACATGCATATACAGGATTAACATGATCAGTGAATGCTAAACATGATTAAATATAATCACAATAGTTAAAAAAAAGTGGTAAAATACTCAGTCCTGTAACACTTTCCCTCTTCGGTAGCAACCGAATCTGAATTGGAGTCCAAGTCAGAAGTGTCTTCTCGAAACTCTGACATTGAAGACCTCTCTTCCTTCTCTTTTCCTTTCTCAAACTTCTTCTTCTTCTTCTTATGCTCTTTCTTGCTTTTCCTCCGGATTCTTTCTACTCTCATTGCTCCTACCACCACTTGCTCAAATGCCATAGTTTTTAGGTCAAACGAGGCCACAACTATCTGGAGTGTCATCTGCAATCCTCCAACAAACCAATGGCTCCAAGCAGCTGTTGCTAGTATGTGGGGTTGATCCAATCTCATTAGGAGTGCTCTAAACTTAGCTGCACAGTCTTCCATGGCCCTCTTCTTTTGGGTCCATAGCAGTTATGAAACGCGTTTCATACCATATGAAACTTACAAAATGGTTCGTAAACGTTTTATACGTATTTCATACCTAGCCAAGCCTTATCTAGTTGAAAAAAGTTGGTGCCTAAAGAAATCAAAGCTGCCTTGCAAGAAAGGAAAAAACAGTAGTTGGGTATACAGGGTTGCAATGTTGATGCTAGTGAGGATAGAGGTGATGCATCGAAGAGAACGGGATTGGAATCAAAGTCAGATGCACATAGCCAAGTAGGATTTGTGGGTGTTGGTGGTTCCACTCTCCGATAGCAAAAAGAAGCTCTTTGTCTATAGGAACTAGAGGCTCACTCAAGAGAGCAAGCATGTAAAAGCAAGAGGCAACTAGGGCACTAACAAGGTTGTTCATCCAATGTGCGCTGTCTTTTAACATTGTGCATACCCTAGGATGGAGAAAGGCAATGAAGGCAATCAGCTGCATTGGATGTAAGTCGGAGAGACCCTCCTATGCTAGCTTGCGCAACATAGAGCTCAAAAAAGAGAAACGTGCATTGAAGGTGGAGGTGGAGCCACTTAAATCCACTTGGACCAAGTATGCTTGCACATTGTCATGTGATGGATTGAGAAATGTATGCAAGAGGAATGCGTACAACAATTTGGCATCCTCTTGCAAGGGCACTATGTTTTTGTGTGCCATTGATGCATCTATGCCTTGGACAATGCTAACAGAAGAGTTTATATGGAGACACATGCGGAAGGCTGTCATTGAGATAAGCCCACAAAACATAGTGTAGCAATGGCAGCAACTGTCTCTCTATAGAATGGATGCTAGAGGAGAGCTCCCATAGATTGTATGGACTCCATGTGCATCCCATAGCCTAGACTTGCTCATGGGTAGAGTGGATGAGCTGGGATAATCATTAACACCCGAAGGTAGTGGCTTTTGCACGCACTATAATGCGAGAAAGTTGGTGGTAAAAGGTTGAGGCTTTGGTGAAAGTACTTCAGCCAATCTACAGTGTTCTTCACATCACTGACATGGAGGACAATACTCTTGGACTCCTGTACAAGTTCATGGAGAGACTCTTCACTGATGCACTCTCTTATTAGATGAGAGGTATGCAACATGCTCTCTCTTGAGTCATGATGTCTTAGCTATTAACATGTCTCCTTGTTTTAAATGATTGTGCATTATTATAATTGATGGCTGATTTTCAATGTCCAGGACATTCGACAAGTTTGCAACAACCGGAGGGATTGGTTCTATAGACCAATCAGGCAAGAGTACATTCAAAAATGGACACAAGGTGACATTGAACTCCAGAGAAATTTGGAGAATGAGCACCTAGTGTACGGAACAGCAGCCATGCATTTGGTAGGCAGACTGCTCTCATGCCAGAGAGACAACTTACGCATGTTTCTTGGTGGGATTAATATAAATTCTGACAACTTACAACTTATCCGGATATTGATAATTGTAGTATGTACTTAGGAAGTTTCTATCTTTTAATGACAGAAACGCCTTGCCATTCGAGTCCTCTCACAGGATTGCAATTCAGGCCCTTGTGAGAGGAACTGGAGCACTTAGGCCCTCTTCGACACAAAGAAGAGGAAGAGGTTGCCAATTGGAGCAGTTGGTGTATTGCCATTGCAGCCTCCGCCTACTTGAGCAATCGGGAAACCCCATAGAGCCTTGCCAAGTCAATGTCGACGAAATCCACATGGCCAAGGTGAAGGATGTCCCCAAGTTTCCTTAGGAGTGCAACACCTAGTCTACATTTGGTATCAGAGCTAGGACAGACTGTTGTTTGATAATGTGGGCCGCCTTGCTGCTGTGCATCAATGCTTTCAGACTGTGGCCTGCTTAGCAGCTGAGCTTACCCGCCACATGCCCCGCCTCTCCAACCAGCCGACCTAGTCTTGCAAAGCCGCTTCAGATGCCAGCTACCAGTGCAAGCGCCGCCTATCGCCTCTGGTCGCCACCAGTTTCCACCCACGACTGTCAACCAACTTCCACACTCCTCGCCGCTTCTCGATTGAAAGTCGCCCATCAGTCGGCAACCTTGTCATTAAGGTTTTCAACCACGTCATCAAAACAAAACAAAAGGGGCATTTGATGCTGCCTACTCTGCACACACACCACCCGCCACACTATCACCGCCTTTGTATATGCCATATGTGCTACTCACGCCTTCGCACGTGTCCGCTACACTTGTGCACATCTGACCTGGCCATCTCTAGTAGCTCTATGGCTCCACCTGAGGTACCGCCACCTAGGCACTCGCAAGAGAGGCAGCAACAGCAAGCATACCCACACATCATCAAAATCACCAAAAGATTTTCTCAATTAGGGCTTCTTTTCAATGGGGAAGCTACAACATCACAAATAAATTGGTGCTTTACAAAAATTGCTATCTGCTTGAAAATTTGAACCCTATAAAGCTCGGAATTTAGGGGTTTTGCTCAAATTGGCCTCTTGCTCCACCTTTTACATTTTGGGGCTTTTTTCCCAAAATTGGCCATCTCCATAAAATTGAGTAAAATTAAAGAGCCCAAAATGTTCAATTTTTGGGGCTTTCCCAAAAATCGATATTTGCTCACAAAATTGATGTCTCCTACATCAATTATTGCCACCCCCATGAGTACCAGAGATGGCAGAACCGCCTTGCATCATCTCGGCAGCACCGAGATACGGCATCAGCACTGCTCAGCTCCACCAAAGCAGCCCTTACCTTGCCAGTACTTCCCCGCATGCAACTCCACCGATGTCGACTTCCTCTGCAGGCTCCACTTTCTGAAGGATTTTCTCACTGAGAAAAATTTATTTTCCATGATTATTTATGTTTAAGTGTCAAGGGTTCTTTCCCCAAGATATCCCCCAAAATCTGAATTGAATAAACCCTATGTGAGGTTTTTTCTCTTATATGTTTGCAACGCCTTATTTTATAAAAGGCTCCATTCCTATGTTATCCCCTTTTTTTTGGGGGGAGAGGGGGGGGGGAGGCGGGGAAGTTTTGGAGGCTAAAGAATCTAATGTGTGGTCAAGCTCCATTTGCAAGCTTGACTATGATCTATTGTATAACGTCAGGCATGGCCATTGTGATCTTTTCCATTACGTGGTGCCGGTGAGCCTAAATCACCTTAAGTATGAAGGCTATTCCTCATAACACCACCCTAACTTTGAAGGGGGGTTTGTTCGGTATTTTGGAGTCTATGTGTGTATCCCTCATCTCTCTCTACCCTTGTTTATGCCCGTGTGTGAACATCCCTTATATAGGTGTGTGTGAACACTCACTTATATGAGTAAGTGAGTATATGTGTGTGAACAACCTCTTATAGCCACTAGAGTGTTTGTGTGTGTAAGCGATGATGTAGCCAAGCCATGAATAGAGTGTTGAGAAAGATAAGGCATTCAGACTATAAAAGTATGTACTTGATGTAAGCTTCAATATCAATCAAATCAACAAGATTATTGAGTCGTGCAACATATTCTCTCTAGTGCTATTATATCTCTTTCTCTTCTCTCTCTCTATCACTCTGCAAACATAGTAGCCATTATCTTTCTCCTGAATAACCCTAACCCTAGTCTACACCTGCATCACTGCAAAAGTGAAAGCTCAAGAACTATAACATAAATCACACATGACATGCGTAGTTACACTCCAGACAAGACACACATAGAACACAATGTGCAGATAGACTGAATCCATTAAGTGAAAGACAACAGTCAGCTCCAGGATACAGAGTCTAACCTGCACTTCCTACTTAGGCAACATCAGATTAGTTACAGTCATAAATCATGACCTCCTCCTTACAAGACCCGACTCATTAATAACATGGCAACATGCCACAATGCTCAGTACAGTACTCTCTCTCATGTTTTTATGTTCTCAGTATTCCATGATGAGTTTCCATGGACAGTTTTGTATCACCCCAGTGAGATAGCTATATTTACGTTTTCATTCTGTTTTATTTTCCATTCCATGATGAGATATGCCATGGACATTATTGTATCACTTTGGTCTCATAGGCCCATTGGGTCTTTAGTAGACGCTTAATGGAGAGACAGTGCCACCAGGCGCATTTTCAGGAGCCTCGGACGAAGGGGTGGCTATTTGACACATTAGTCACACCTGCATTGATGTATGGAGCAGCGGTATGGGCGCCAGGCCTTGCTACCCATTGGTGGACACAGATAGAGAGACCACAGGCCCTCATGATGGCACGCATGATACACAGCAAACCGTCAGTACCTCATGACATTATCTGAGCTGAGTTTGCTGTGCCTCCTATGATGGTAGAGGCCATATTTCAGACTATATGCCTGCTAGACAGATTCAGAGAGATGCCACAGGACAGATTGTCATACAGAGCTTTTGAGGCATCTAGACAGCTGGCTGAGGCAGGAGACAAAGGATCATGGTATGCACAGGTCACACATTGGTTCTCGCAGCATGGCCTAGACATGGATCATCTACCACCATTCCAGTATGACAGGGATGCACCACATATCCGTCTCTCACATAGTGAGAGGAACAGAGTATTGAGACAGGACCTATGGCAGCTCTATACACGAGAGACATGGATATCGCCTACACAGCCTCTTCCACCGAAGATGCTATACTACAGAGATCACTTCATGAGTATCACTGATGATGGATTTATAGAGAGGCCTAGATACATGGAGGGCTTTTTACCACACGGCTCCCGAGTGGCTATTGGTCAGCTTAGAGTTTCATCACACCGATTGGAGATTGAGACTGGCAGAGCAGCACGGATCCCCCGAGAGGAGAGGGTATGCAGATTGTGCAGAGAGGAGGTGGAGAGTGAGGAGCATTATGTATGCAGATGCAGAGCATATACAGCCATCAGAGAGAGATATCCCATTTTATTCAGAGAGCCACATTCCCTACGCCAGATCTTTGAGGCAGCAGACCGGCAAATACTAGGGAGATTCATTCTAGACATACAGCGCCACAGAGAGACATCATTACAGCTCAGACAGCTCCAGAGGGGGGACGACAGACACAGATTACTACATTTTTTCAGAGATCCATCCCACTCCCAGCCCCTACATGGCAGGGAATTACTCTCCAAAGAGCAGAGACACTCAGAGCCCGCAGGAGACAGAGGACACCTGGCTTTCGGACACCACGCCTATACCAGAGAGAGAGATGATAGAGATCAGAGCTCAGTTTCACAGAGAGGGTGCGGAGCGACTGGCTCGCTTCAGAGCACACCCAGGCATGTTCTTCAGGGACCTGTGGACATCCCCTTCATTGATGTATACCATTTTATACCCCCAGTATGGTACAGGATGGAGCTAGCTAGGTTGCATATCATGATTGTATACTCCATGCATATAGCTTTGCATTCTCCTAGTAGTAGAGCTCCATCTCCTCCCCCACTCATTGTACTTATTGCACACCCAGATTCAGTTTTTTAGTTTAGTACTTTTTCATTTTGTTGGGATGACAGAGGATACCCCATACACGTACACCGATTTGTCTCATAGGCCGAGTTCGGTCTTTTGGAAGACGTTAATAAAATCTTTCTTTCTTTCTTTCTTTCTCTCTCTCTCTCTCTCTCTCTCTCTCTCTCTCTCTCTCTCTCTCTCTATGCACTACCTTTTTGTCCACCTCCGCTCATCCAGGTACTACCCATTATAAAAGGTCATTATGCTGAAAGACTTTCGGCTCATGATGAGTCCATTATAAGTGAGACCACTAAAAGACCGTTGGCGGTGAACTATGGAGCTGTTCACCCACCAACAAGAGGAAGGCTTCTATCTTCATTGCTTGGAAGGGGTCGACAAACAGAGAAGAGCATTCCCATGAAACTTTGAAGAGAGAACCCACCTACTGTACAGCCATATTGACACCTTGCTCCTACCAGGGACTCCAATGCTGCCACAGGCAGTTTGGAGCCTACTCATGAGGCATATTTGATGTATGTCCATCTTCCCTCTCTCTTGCTGCTAACCAGGACCCCTATACTGAAGTACAAATTGTTTGGAGGCAGCCCATAAAGTGTATACTGTTTGAAGGCTGACCATCTAGTGTACAAGCTGCTTGAAGGCTCAACTATTTAATGACCACCCACCAAGTACTCCAGAGTGGAGCTATGGTTGGGTGGTGAGCTGGACAATCCACTAAACTAATATATAGTTTCTTGGTTCAATCATATTTTGATGTACGTCCATCTTCCCTCTCTCTTGCTGCTAACCAGGACCCCTATACTGAAGTACAAATTGTTTGGAGGCATCCCGTGAAGTGTATACTGTTTGAAGGCTGACCATCTAGTGTACAAGCTGCTTGAAGGCTCTTTATGAAGCGTACACATTGTTTGGAGGCTGCCCATGATGTGTACAAGGCTGTTTGTAAACCGCTCATGAAGTGTACCAACTATTTAATGACCACCCACCAAGTACTCCAGAGTGGAGCTATGGTTGGGTGGTGAGCTGGACAATCCACTAAACTAATATATAGTTGCTTGGTTCAATCATATTTTGTGGTAGAATTGTGGCTAATGTGCAAGTGGATAACAGAGAAGAGAGGATAGCAAATTAGGGAGACACATGCACAACACAAGTGCCTAACTGCTATATATTTCTAACAAGACAATGAGATACAACAGTACTTTTCAAGTACAAAATATTACTGAATGTAGATCTCTGATCTGCTGTAGGTATGCCTTAGGTCAGCCCGATAAAGAAAAACACTCCAGAGGGCTCAACCACTTAGAAGGTGTGAGAGGGGATACTCAATTTCCCACACATGTTTATATAGGATATAGATGCCCCCATCAGCTAGCCCATAGGCTGTCGGCCTGCTGAAAAGGTCCACGACCAGCATAAAACCTCAGCCAACTGCTATGTGTCACATGCTTGACCTAGCTGCTGCTGCTGCCCGCCACCTGTCTGCTGCCAATGCCTGTCTGCTGCTGCCAGGTGCCACGTGTGCCTGTAATATACGGAGGTGTGTCACACATTTGTTATCCACAAACTTTCTCTAGTCTTACCCTATCCTCGGTTGGTCTACTTTTCCAAACTGCTAGTATGCTAGAGGACATGAAAATCCATCTGTCCCCTTGATGCATGTGCAGCTGATTTGACAATAGTTCACAATCTATTGTACCTTGAGCTGCATCCTTGTGCCTTTTATTGGACTTGTGTTAACATATTTAAGCAACTTACTGAAAACATACCCCACTAGTTCATTCAAACTGTTTAAAAGTCTCATTTCAGCTTTTGCACTGGTAACTTTTTCCTTTCATCTCTTGAGCTAAATTCACCATCTGGATTCTGGTTACCTGGTTACAGCATGTCCGTGTAAGGTTGCACACGTGAAAACGAGAACCAATACTAATCCAAGTAGGTAAATTTAAAAAAAAAAGCTCCCATGTGGTGTCTGCACATGCTCTAGATACCATGATAAGCTTTATGGCGGTAAAGACTGCTATTAGACACCATTGCAAAAACATATTACAAAGCAAGCTAAAGAAGGAAATAGCACCCACCTCCATGAGCAGCACAACAGAGCACCAAAATAGCTTTTACCTCCAGATATAAGTTGTTCAGCCTTGAACTCAAAAATTCGAAGGTAACCTGTGACAGTGTCAGTGCTTTGAATATGAACGCCATGTTTGTTGCAATGCTTGGATTGATTTGTCATTTTTTCTACGTACTCTAAATCAAATATGAAACGAAGTCAATAGGGAACGAATAATTTGCATTATGTAAAGCTCTTTAAAGATAATGAAAAAGATTCCAAAGAGATGAGACCGACCGTCTCTTCCGACGGTTGCCAAGAAAATCCCGTCGATTGAAAAGGCGAGGCTGTTAATAGAACCTTGGCATATATGCCATCTTGCCAAAGGGTTGCTCTGCATACAACAGTTTACTTAGAAGCATTTACAGTTTTTTAACAATTCATTGCCAAAAAAAAAATAAAGAACTAAGCAACTAGTGTGTATACATGTAGTACTTTGATTGTATAGAAAGCATGGACCTCTCTCTCTAGCTTTTGGATTCTTGGATGTGTGGTATTTGCTCCACTATCAAATGTATTGGCCTTTAGACCAACTGTGATAGTAAGAACATAATGATCTCATGCACTGATGTCGATTCCAGTCAATTCCGAATTGCATCAATCTTTGTAGGATCCATCCACACTCCATCTTTGGACACAATATGCCCAAGATAATGTATCTCTAACAAGAGAATCTTCTTTGTATTTATGAAGAGTTCATGCTTATGGAGTTCTTCAAAAACAATAGCCAAATGAGCTCTATGCTCTTCTTTGGTCTTCGAAAAGACTAGGATGTCGTCAAAGAAGACACCTATAAATTTCCTATACCCACGGAATATGAGATCCATCATTCTATTGAATGTAGCCAGGACATTCGTAAGACCAAAAGACATAACAAGATACTTATAAAGCCCAAATGCTGTCTTGAAAGCAATTTTATGTACATCCTCAGACACCACACGCACTTCATGATACCCACTCTTGATTTCAATTCGGCTAAAGCATGCCGATCCATCCAACTTATCAAGGATGTCGTTTATGCGTGGAATCGGAAACCGATACTTAAGGTAAGCTTATTCAAAGCTCGATAATCCACACACAAACGAAAAGATCCATCCTTCTTTTGAACCACGAGGACAGATAAACAAGAAAAGCTTGGCTGAACCAAACCCTTCTTAAGAAGCTCATTTACCTGCTTGATCTCCTCTTTTTGGGATGCACTTACACGATAGGCTAGCCTATTAGGTGGTAAGCTACCCGGCACAAGATCAATGCAATGATCTTCTGGCAACTCATTTGGCAACTCATCAGCAAAACAATCATTGTACTCTTGCAAGAATTTTAGCCTATCATTACTAAGAGTGTTTACATGCACATTATTTTGTTCAATATAATCTCATATAAAAATCAAGTATACAAAAACATGAGATACAAGGAAAATGGTATCACCCTCTTCACCAGCATCAATCACATGCTCTTGGCCTTTATACATGAAGGTGATATTGCTTCTCTTGTAAGCCTTGCACAGATCAATGCGTGTATGCCAAGGCTTTCCAAGCAATACATCACAGCCATTCAAAGGCACTACAAGAAAGTCCTCATGATCCACATAGCCTTGAATGTGTATGTGCAACTTGCCAGTAATAGACATAACTTGCACTTCTCTACCAACAAAGACAACCCTTGCTTCAATTTGAGGACCCATGTCCTCCACGTCAATACCCAAAGCAGCTGCCATCTATGTAGATATGAAGTTCTCAGTTGCACAATCATCAAACATGAACAAAGCGGACTGATCCTTAAGCTGTCCCCAAGCTTTACATACAACCCTGTCTTTGCTATCATGTGAAGTGTTGCCTTGCACATCCGGAACCATATGCACATTGAGCTTTGATGCATTCGCATTATTACACTTTTTCTTGTTTGCTAAGCCTAGGTTAGTATTTATTTATTTTAGAGTGTTGATTTATCACGGTTTGTGTATACAGAAGAAAAATGGCACACTCAAAGAGGCTACATCAAATCGGAGATTGCTGTTGTGGAAGGAAGAATGCTACAAAGAAATGACTCAACAAAGGAGTTGCTGCAAATGTATTGCCTTGATATGGTTGCAAGTGAGATTTCAATTTTTTGGTTGTAATTTAAGGTTTCTCACAGTAATTGACACGTGGAGAGTGCTTAAATGGGAAGCACGGTATTGCTGCAAGTATGTTGTTGGTTATGGAATGCTCACATTGGTTGAGCATGTGAAGTGCTTCATGGAAAGGAGGAGTACGTGTTTGGTGCAGAAGGGTGGTGCACTATTAGTGGCTTGGAAAGGAAGCCATGGGGAGAGGAATCAGTCCTCTTGAATACCAGCGTATGGGAAGACGGCTTGGTGGCCATGGATTTGCCAAGCATTGATGTGTTTGGATGCCTCAATGGAAGGCAATACAAGAAATTGCAGCAGTTTTATGATAGGCTGTTGGAAGCCTTCATGAGCTCATAGTAAGGGCTCTTGTCCATTGGAGGAGTCATGAATAAAGCAAATTGTAAAGGTCTCAGAAGGCCTTAGAAGCTCATGGAAGAGTTTGTGTCCTTATTGAAGGTCATGGAATGCAACAACCAAGAGAAAGAATTTAAAACAGTCTTGGCGAGAGGCTGAAAGTCGAGGAGTGGAGGTGGAGCAGCACACCCAGAGTTGGCATAATAGACACATAAAGAGGAGTTGGTTGGGACTCAGAGCAAGGAAGAACTAATTGAGTCAGAAGTGTCCATAAAATTACCTAAAGAGCCTATTGTGGAGTACTTTTATGCGCATGGCAACCATCTGCTGCCCACATGTGCTCTGCGTACAGGCTGTAAACAGCCTCTGGCTGCACATTCAGGGCGCTTCGATTCATGCCCTTGCCCATATGCTTTCTGTCATGCGCAGCCCTTCAGAGAGTTTAAACCAGAGAGAAATAAGGGTTTCATAAGGCTTTTTGCACATCTCCTATACGCACGAGTCTCCCTATTTCCCCCTTTCTCAGAATCCACATGCAACCACTTGGCAGTAACCCTAGAAAGCATACTTCTACGAGACTGTGGTGCTGAGAAATACCTGGGAATCCCGACATGAAATAAACCATGAGAGACATGCAAACCTTTGTAGACTCCGCGTTTAGGTCACTCTGATACCAAGTGTAAGAGGCCTAGTTTTATTAATTCTGAACCTTAGCCCACTATATCTGCCTGCTATCTCCTAATCCCAGGGCCCCCTAAACCCTGCTGAATTAGGCATGTTAATCTAAGGATTAGCTCCAAGTACAGAACCGCCACCTAGTCACAGCCTGGATTGAGGACCGCCAACAGAATACTTGTCTCGACACATATCGGACACTTGTTTTTCATGAATCCACATCTATAACCTAGAGAAGATAACAAAGAGTCTAAAGGAGACAGAAACCACACCCTCAGCCAGGGTGGAGGAAGATCATTGATATGTTTCATCCACACACACAGGGTTCACCCTGTGTGTGTGCATACACATGTGGATATTTTGACAAGCCTCATTGACCCTCCACATTGTAGTGCATTCCACAGACTTCAGACTGACTGTACAACATCAACCATGTTAACCAGCCCCATTGACCCTCAGGCCTCGACATCATAGTGCGCTCCACAGACTTCAAACTGATTATACAACATCGACCATGTTAACCATATCATGCACATTCACCACCCATTTATATAATAAGGACGAACGTTTTCCTTCATGATTTTAAAAGACTGCAATGCCATGACAGCAGAGAGACTAACAGAAATGCTCAAAAGATGCACTAACATTCTAAAGATCGCACTCCGCATCAGCACATATAAATGCCTTGCCACACTAAATTTGGAATGGCGCATCCTTGCCCCTGTGTGAGAATAGACTTGGCCTAAGAGATCCACATAGGAGTCTACGTGAGACTGGGCCCTGCCAGAGAGATCCACACAGGCTTGATTTGAATCTTGGAAGCTCCCCTTGCTAAGTGGCTTGGGCGGTAGATTTCTCTTCCCTTACTAAGTGGCTTAGGTTAGAAAACCTGTTTTTCATGGTTTCATATTGTATATGGAAATCAGGTGCTTGGCACTCACTATCTTGTACTCAAAATTCTCTATTGGAATAAAGTCTTCCTTAGGGGGGGGTCAGACCGTTCTGACCCTAGTGTGGTGTACTGTGCTCTAATTGTGTCATGTAAATTGGTTAAGTATTGCCTTGCATTATTCTCTTTAATAGTTATTTAACCACAAGATTAGGGCTCTTAATCCACCGGATTACATTAACTCATTGGGCATTCATGAAATGTAGCGCAGAGATTATCTAAGCAAAATTTTGTTCTTTCAGTACATTTCCAGTTCAAGGCCTCATAACGAATAAAACAGCATTAAATATCAACAGAAAAGAAGACCTTGCTGGATCTTGCATGAACGACAAGGAACTGTGTGACCTCTTTTACTGGAGGGAAAGACGTATCCCCACTTCCATCCTTGCTCTACACAAGCATCAGTCCATGTGTCTTTGTCATTCAAAACGGGAAAAGGGACCCGAAAAAAGGGTAAAACAAGTTCCTGCCAGAGCATTTACAAAAGAGCCTTACTTTATCATAGACATAAAGATTTCCATCAGCATGAGCCACAACAAAGTGGCCATCTTCTTGAGGAACCCAGGCCATTGCAGTGCACCGGCTGCATAAAGCAAAGAAAGCAACCAAAAGAATGGATCAGACCTACGAAAAATCTGAAAACTGGCTGTCACGACTCACACCCAATCCGTGTATAATAGAGCTAAGCTATAATTACATAAACTAGTGTCACAGACCTATGGAGGATAAAGCTGTAATTGGTCCCTTTCTGCATTTACAGCCAAACATCAGACCTATAGATGATAAAGCTGTAATTGGTCCCTTTCTGCTTACCCAGGATTTGCTGTCCTGCATGAAAAAACCCTGTAGAAACTCCCTACAACACTTACTTCCGGACATCAACACCATTAAGGCTTACATCTACAGTCTATCTCAAACCTTGATACTGTGTTGTGGCACTTGTACCCAAAAATATTTTGAAACTGGTAAAAAACGAAATTAAAACAAATCTCAAGACCATGTTTAGGCACTCAGGCATGCACAATCAAGTTGACGAATGTGGAAGGTTGTGGGGCAAGGAAGAGTTGGTTGAAGGTACATCACAATGGCAATCGTACACCCGTGCTTGACGGCAATGCTCACAATCTCTTCGTTGATATCTAGGCGTGACTTTTATACTGATGTGGCAAGTGGCCTTTCCCCCAACACTTTCCAGTGTCGTCGTCCAGACTCCATGGCCTTACAACCGGTTGCCTGGCAAGTTGGCATGCAAATGTCTCAATGGGGTTTGCAACAGCTCTTCTTGAGCAAAAACAAGAGAACCGAGTGTGGACCTTGCCAATGCCAAGTTTTGACAACTACGGCATAAGCATAGAGAGTGACTCTTGAAAAAAACACAATTGCAACAAGACGACACCAACCAGACACTCCTTAGTTTTTTCTTTCAAGGGATTGATAAATGCAGTATCCAAATTGGAGATGACAGATAACACAAGCCCACAAGATTGTTCAATTAGAGCTAGATTGAGGCACACCCACAGAATACTTGTCTAGAAACAGTCCCAACACTCGCAGCATCCCATAGACGTGAAGCCACATCCATAACCCAAAGGAGATAACATAGAATCCAGAGGGCTACGCAGCCAGCCAGGGCTAGAAAAGGAATGTGGATACATTGTGTCGACACATGAAGGGTTGACCATCTAGACCCTTGAAAGATGAAATTCTTCACTGGCCCTGTAACCCTATTTCTGTTGACACAGTGTGAACAGCAGACCATATGGCCAGAACCCGTTCGTGCTTCACAATGATTCTCTAGCATGCAGCAGTTACAGGTCATTTGTCTTTGTTGCAATAGCATTTGGGGGATAATCTAGGCATCTCCTATTACAGATTACATACACAGTATTTTTTTGGTCTCATAGGACATTTTGGCCATGGAAAGGTCTCATCACAGCTCTGCAATGTCATGGAGGAAGATGATACTCTTATTACATGAGGCATGTGTTCCTCCCACCGCACTGTACATAGCAGCCTCATGTATTAGCTACATGGCAACCTATACTACCTTTTCATCAACACACCTTCATAATATAAGTAGGTAGATTCTTTTTCCAGTTTCCAGTTTTCCCATGTATCAGTATTTTCATGGCCCTTTTGTATTACTTTTTGGTCTCATAGACCCTTCCAGCCTTTTAGAGACAATCTCCTAACAGAAATCGATAAGCTGTGAGAGGAGAATGGCAAGCTGAAGGATCAGCTCACTGAAATTGAAACCCGGTATCTCCTCTCTACACATGGATTGATGCTATTGGCCCATAGGAACCTTAATTGGACCATAATCCAAAAATTTCTGAAAATGAGGGCTAGCCCGACCCAGTTCAAGCAGTTCAGGAACAGATTCATGGAGCCAAGCAGAGTTCATTGAAGCGACAGAAGGTACAGAGCAGCATCTTACCGCAGAAATCATGTCAACCATCAAGAAAGAAGAACTCCGAGAAAGCATTGCTGAGCATCTCCAAGTAGGTAGACTCCCGGAGGGTTGGGACAAGCAAGAAGTCAGAGAGCAAACGGAAATTGATGAAGATGAATGCATCTCAGACACGGAGATTATGAGGAGGCGACTCAGTAAGGCCCTCCCCCTCATTGATATAGGCAACCCATGGACCATTGTCAAGAAAGGGAAGCATGCCATTGCGAAATATCACAATAAGCAGGACAAGATCCAAGTTCTCCGACAGTCCAATCATTACAGGGCACCAGGCTCTGGTTAGCTGATGAACTCACTCCCCTACAGCTTAAAAACAAAAGTGCAGAATTCGCCAAAGTCCAAGCAGCCCGCCAAGCTGGAAAGTGGGCAGTCTACCATGACGGAAGGGCAATAATCGAGGACTTCCGTAAGCCTAAACCCAATTGACTAGCATTCTAATGTGCCATCGGCATTTTTTGTATCGCAGATAGTTGTTTATCATCCTAGGGTTTTCATTAATCTTTTGCTTGTGCCTAAGTGCACCCCGAAGTGGATTGTAATGACTGTGAGGTACCGGTTTTTGGTCCCATATGCCTTCAAGGCATTCCGTGGACGTTAATATGACTCTCTCTCTCTCTCTCTCAATGGTTGGTTGATTAGATTACGAAAATGTAATACAAAGAAAAGGTCGCATGACCAGCTATACAAACATGTACATAGAGGCCGTCAGACCGCACACACTAAAAGGCCACATGAGGCATGCCCACCATACAAAGAGCATGTAACCAAGGGTCAGCTTGCGCCCTGGTGATAACATGTCAATCGATCAAAGAAGAAACTTGCCAAAGCAATAGACCACGAACACGTTGGACATGACCTTTCACCCCTGATTGTGAATCAAAGATGAAAGCATTTCGCATGAGCCAATTATGCCAAAGACCCAACCATCAAAAGAAAACAAAGAAGACTTCATGTTGCTGATTGTTCCCCCTGGGCTGATCATGTCCAAATACCCACTGCCTGGGTGACAAAGTGTGTCCAATCACCATTTGCCACACTGAAGAGATGAACTCCCATATCTGGCGAGCCACCGGGCAAGAAATAAACTTGTGCCAACTAGATTTTGGACAAGTCTGGCAGAAGAAACAATTGCCATTTGAAAGTCTTCGACGCCGAAGGGCAATGGCCAAAGGTAGGCCCCCGACCATGACTCGCCAAATTAGCACTTTGCCCTGAAAAGGAAGCTTGGCATGCCAACCACAGAATAGGATGCGCTTCCACCACGAGGTCGTTTTCTTAACATTCCATACTTTATTAGCTTTTTCTACAAGCCATCTCTTCTCTTGGACTAAAAGATGATATACAACATTAGCGGAAGCCTTCAACAGCCTGGTCTTGCGACCCAACACCCAATCATCCCATGCATGCATGAGAAGAATCCATCCTAGGAACGTGCCCCAAAGACTACACTTGCTACTACAACTGCAACCAAATACACCTGTAACCTGGGGGCACACGAAATCTATGACGAGCACGGCAGAATAATAACATTCGCAGCTGCACGGGCAACAAAGTATCAGACATCCTCACAACACTCGGTCTCGCCATCTACAATTATTCTTCTCTGGCCAAGTAATCACACGAGAGGTGGCCGACACCTCTCCAAGCAGGGAGTTCTCATCTCGACGAGAATCTAGAGATCTCCAAGAAGTGAACCGTAACACCTCCAACCATGATTTAACCAAATGATCCAGCAGAGGAGAAGCAGATACACGCACAGATTGTGAAGCATTTAGAACATCCCACCAAGATGCAACAATCCGGGTCTTCCCATGCACAATGCCCCCATCCTCCAAAAAATTAAAATGCAACAATCATGTCTATCCATGGCTGGTGGGAATCAACACACATAACTTGAAGTAAAGTCCACCTACGGGCAAGGTGTACCCAAACATCCAACAGAGCTGCCCCTCCCAATCTCTTCGGGGTGGTAATATGCTTCCATGAAACCCAAGTCAACCCTAGATTATTGCCTTTCTTTTTCCACAACATGAATCGAAGCGGTTGACAGAGAGCTATCAAAGCCTTTCAAGACCAAGGAAGTAAGGGCAAGAAATAAGAAAGCATAGATACCATAATGACCACCTGTGCCACTTTCAGCCAAGTGTGAAATGGCCATGCTTGAGACTTTTAGTACACAAACTTATCCCCAATACGGCCTAAGATCCATTCTAAAAGTTGTTTGTTGGTGACATCCACCCCGATAGGATAGCCCAAGTGATGTACAATGGTCCCACACGGCACAACATGACCCTGCCAACTGCCAACCAAGATCCTATAAATCTCTCTTTGTGCAACTAAGAAGAGCTGACTTCTGGGTATTTATATACAACCCAGAAGCTTTCGCAAACAAAGACCAAGCTGCCATTGCCCTCTCAACATTGGCTTTGTTGGCTTTAAGAAACATAAATGAATCATCAGCCGGTGCTTGACCCACCAATTGCTGACTGGAAGGCAAAGTTAGCCCAACCACCTCCCCCTCCTGAGCCAAATGAGTAAGCAAAGTAAGCATGGGATGGGTAACCAAAGCAAATAGCGAAGGGCTCAACGGACATCCTTGCCACATAGAGCGAGTAAGGGACATTGGGGATGAACTCCTCCATTCATCATAATCAGAGACTGAGATCCATGGCTAAGACTGTAGATCAAATGAGACATACGTGGCCCAAAACCCATAGAATGCATCAATTCAGCAAGGAAAGGCCAACTCACATGATCAAAGGCTTTCTCCAAATCTAGTTGAACCATCACCACCTCCTGCTTTGTTTTCCTTGCATAATCAATGCCTATTTGAAGGATATTGTGCAAGATATTGCGCCCCTTCATAAACCCATATTGAGCAGGGTGTATCAAGTCTGGAAGAAACTTGTGCTATCTGTTTGCCAAGACTTTAGCGAAAACCTTATACATACAACCCATCAAAGAGATAGGCCTCCAATGTTTTAAAGGAAAGGGAGAAGGCACCTTTGGCACAACCGAATCACCCCCACTTTCCAAGAATCAGGCATAGCTCCAGATTGCCAGATCTCTTGACAAATGGATGTCAATGGACCCTTCAACTAATCCGCATCCTTGGAAAACAATTCATTAGTAATGCCATCCCAACCTCGGCTCTTGTCTTTTGGCAACAAGCACAAAGCCAACTTCCTACTCTGTAATATCAGCATCTAAAATATTGGCCGAGTCCAAAGATACTTGATGTTGTACCAATGCTAGAATACTAGCGCGTGCTTGATAAACATCATTGGATAGCACCTCAGGAGTGCCCAAAAGCTCCGGGTAAAACTAAACACACAAATCAATGATGCTATGAGGCTCTGAAATCATCTCTCCCAATGAATTTTCAAGCCTCACAATATTCTCTCTAGCGTAAGAGGGATGCAACTGCGCATAAAATTTATGTGTCTAACAATTATTATCCTTAAGGGCCTCCAACCAGGCAGATAACTTAGCCCTCGTATAACTTGCCTCCAGACATTTAGCAACTCTACGAGAGAGCCAAGTAACGACAGTATCCACTCTATCATTCCCCGGTGATATAGCCACCTGAGATTGCAAGGCCCCCACTAAAGATTGCAACAGTGTCAACTCTTGCCTCCTTTTCGAGGCCTGATGAATACCATACTGACGAGCAAGGCATTGAACATTAGACAAAAAGCAATCCCAAGCTGACATTCCCTATTGTATAAAACATAGCTGAAAATTATCAATCAATTGCAACATGTATCCATGAAAGACCTCATGATCAAGAAAGTTGTGATTGAAGCGTAAAGACAGCCTCCCAAGCAAAGTTTTATGAACATCCACAGGCTGATGCATTATGTTCAAGACCACTAGAAAATGATCTGAAAGAACATGCTACCTCTCCACACCCACTTTCAATATCTCAGGCAAAAATAAATCATCGTGCATAACATACATTCTATCCAGCCTGCTTTAAGTACCAAGATACTAGCAAGACTAAAAAGTAAAGCCAGAATCATAAGGAGCAGCCAAGACCAAATAATTGTTTAAGGACTAGAGACATAAAACTTAAAAGAGTCCTAAACCCACCTTTCTAGATTATCCATTATAGAGTGAGGCGAATTAGCTTGATCAGCACAAGAGCAGATATTAAAATCCCCCATGAGAAAACCTGGTTTTCCTAACCTCAAACATTGTTGCAGATCCCGCCAAAGATAACAACGAGCCCCTACTGTATGGGGAGCAACACACCAACCAACCAAAGAAGAAGTTCTTCATAAGTGATCTCCACAACCATAAATCTACCATGTACATCTTGATACACAACAGAAGGCTGAAAACAATCATGGACAATCATCATCACCCTTGACTGGGTGGAAGGGTGTCCATTGAAGAAAACATGAACACCTCTATGTATAAAGTCACCACCCGCCTGACTATGTTGTTTGTGCTCAACCGCACAAAGAACATCCCATTGGTTAGACAACAATGTTTGCCATACTGCTTCTTACTGGAGGAAATTCTGCACACATTCCAAAGAACCAGCTTCATAAAGACAAGAAACAAAGTTAATGAGAGCAAGGATGTGGCTTGCCCTGGCAGCCAACACTACACATACATCACCCATATAGTCACCCCAAATCTGCAAAAGCATTTTGCACAAACCCAGAAGATGGTTGACCGAATGAAGAGGGCTAATTCCATTGTTTACCTCTTTCACTTGTATACCTTCTATCCCAACGGGTGACAACATAGCCTTGTCTATCAAAAGCCAGAGGAGAAGAAGTCTCATTAGCCCTGGTAGCTCGAGGGCACAAATTATATTGCATAGGAAGAGATCCAAGTCCCTAGACACAAGGTTGACGGTCCTGAGAATGAGCACCACCCTAACGTGAAGTAGCCCGACGACCATAAGTAATAGGAGAATTATGCAAATTCCAGATTTCCCTTTGGCTGGATGATTGATCCATCATATCGCCTTTACGACTAACCACATCTTTCCAAGGAGCTTCCTCCTGAACTACTTGTTTTCCTCTATCCTCAACCTGGTGTGCATCATCAACATTATGTACATTAGAAGTATTGGATGTGTCCTCCACAACCATGTAAGAAGCCTCCTTGCCCACCTGAGACTCCACCTCAACAGGCACCCCCTTATCTTTGTCATTGAGCTTGCACTCAGCCATGAAATGCCCCAATTGACCACATTGAAAACAGTGTCCAGCAAAAGCTCCCCAATAGAGCTTGAAATGCATACACCTCATTCCTCGTGACTTAAGGTGCAACCATGGAAGACGAGAATGAGCAGTATTCCATAACATACATAATCTATTCCGATTGTTGGACCTAGAACGGGGCGGAACCAAGACTTTTCCCAAAGATTGCATTGCCTCGTGCAGTAGAGGCCAATACATAGAAGGACAATTCTCCAACTCCACCCAAATGACACATTCTTGCTTAAGAATTTCCTGAAACTCAGCGAAGAGTCTCCATGGACTTGGACTTGGATTTGGATCTGGAACTTAAACTTTGATCTGGACCTCGACCTGGACCTGGATCTGGACTTGGACTTGGACTTGGATCTGGATCTGGATATTGGATTTGGTACTAGCCTAATGAGAGATTCTTGTGGGTCATCCCCGTGGTGTGCTCGGCATCAGAGATCTCGTGCCTTGACACCGACATTGACTTAGGGATTCTACATTGGCATATTTGTTTGCTTTTGTATTCATTGTTGTATTGATCTTGGCTAGCGTGCTTGTGGATAGTTCCTGAATAAATTCTTGAAAGGGTGCAGGGCCTGTTCCCCGCTCAGCGTGGTGTATTGTGCAAGATCCCTATTCCCTCCTCCTCTCTCCCCTCTCTCTCTATCATTATATCTTGGACGTGTGGTTGAATCTGTCATGGCACGCCTTGCTTGGCTTACAAGTGGTCCATCTGGAGCCCGTGTCTTGAGAACCAGGTGGATATATGGGCTTACCATGCTCCAGTGTCACCCTCAAGTGGGAGCTATCGAGGACTCTAGGACAAGCCTCGGGTATTTGTGGGGGCTCATCGTGTTGATGTGATGGAGGTAGGGGACTGTCTGAAAAAGTGCGTCAACCACCATCGGGGCTGCAGTGAACTCTGTATGAATGATCGCACATGGGACCGATGGTTTGTTGCGAATCATGGGAGAGAACATCATGACCTGGGGCCCCTCCCAATGTTGCCAATCCTATTCTGATAAAGATTGTCCCCCGAAAGGTGCTCCATACATCAAGGCAGGTGTGACGAGGTTGTCCATGTTCAAGTCCAAGAATCACTCGCTCATCCCATGTGTAATCTCTACAACTCCTTTTTTTTTTCCGAGAAAAGATCCTTTCATTAGTTATAAAACAAACGCCCACTGGGCTACAAAACCCTCTCCTGCTCATAAGAAGGCAGAGCAAAGATCCAATCAAGGCAGCTAGGGAGACTCTCCCTAGGTGCAAAAAAGTACAAATAAAAGTATAAATAACTGAGAGGCTACATCATACAATAGGAGGGGGGAAAATCCACACAGGTGGCCTGTAGTGCCAACGGGGGGTACCCGCATGTAGAGTATAGAAAGGGCCGCTGCGCCAAGTGGTGTGGAAGGCCTGGCGCCGCAAAATCGCTCGATCCGAGTTGCCCCGGATGCTGTCGTACTGGCCTTGCAGGGTGTGAATCAACTCCTGCCAAATAGCTCAAACAGTCTCTGCTGGTGGCTCCAGTCTCCCCTCAAAGGCCCTGAAACAACGGGCTCTCCAGGTGAACCATATGGTGAAACTGCTGAGGAGCTCCCATCGTAAATCCCTCTTCTCTGTCCAGCCGGCGGCGGACGAGAAATCCGGTGAGGGAACAAGGCGAGGCTGGCCCCTAATGAATCTAATGGCCTAGCTGTCTTGCTCCGTCTCGTATCCCAGAGCAGGCCCTGACGAAGTCAACCATGCAGCGGCTCCCCACGTATACAGGCCCTCTAGAGAGAGGGGGGCAAAAATGCGCAGCATCCTCAGCCAAATCTGTTGCGCCTGTGGACAGTCCCAAAGGCAATGTCTCTGTGTCTCCAATGGGTGGCTGCATCGGACGCAGGCCGACGGAAGGCCACTGTAGACAAGCCAGGAGCCAACTGCAGAGCCCCTGTGGGCAACCAGCCACTGGAAAGTCGAGATCCTGCGTGCCTGTCGACTAGTCCAGAGCCTAGTCCAAAAATCCTCCAGGAACTCCTGTGAGAGTCCTTGTAGCCGCCAATGCTCCGATGCAGCTGGAGAGACCATCCGCCTCGCAGTCAAAATATGCCTCTCCCTAACCGAACAGTGTACTGAAGAAGGTGATCTCTGTGGCCTCAGGGGACACATAAGGATCGTGCCACTCGTACTCGCCAGGGTCCCACTAGAGCCGGGCCAAGGGGCGCGCAGCATATGCCCATATGCGCCAATCAGAGTCCACATCTGCAGGGTCTGGATCAATATGCCACTTCCGAGAAGCCACGGCCACTACCCGAACCCTCTGAAAGATGCACTCTGCAACCAAGGGCGACTCCGCCTCCACTCTCTGAAGTCTGCCCTCCTCCTGTATCTCATACACGTGTGCTTGTACTTGCCTGTATCCTCCTCCTGATGTTCACTCTTATGCTGTCCTTGAAATTACAGATCTGAAAATCAGCACTGTACCCGTATGTACCGCCTCGGGATACGTGCCAAGAGTTGTACTTGCACAAACAGCCGGCTGTCCACTCTTGTACCTGCCTGTATCTGAGTTTACAGTCCTGTCCAGCCAGTTTACGCCGCGTACAGCAGTTGTACTTGCTGTACCTGACTGTCCGTACACTGTATGGCAGTCGTATAGTATGGTACAGGCTGTGTACTTGCTGGTACAGCCTGTACTGGGCCTGTGCGCAGAGTATCCAGCAGAGAAAGGAATCAGCAGCAAGTCCTATGTGAAGCGTGGACCAAGAAGAAGCCTGCAGCCTGTCCGTACAGGGCTGTACGGCTGGTTTGCACAGTGAAAACAGCAGCCAGCAATCTCCAGCAATCGCCTCTTCCTTCCCTTGTGCTTTTCCACGCTAGCCTTCATGCGCTAGAGAAACCCCTCCACTTTTGCTACACGACTCCCCAAAAAGGGAAGAGAGAGAGAGAGAGGAGAGAGAAACACTCCTCCCCCAAATTAATCCCTAGGGCCCCAAACTTTAATAAGTTCCTAGGGCCACTAAGGCCTAGGGGCAAACTTTAATAAACATTAAAACTTAATGTTTTTAGTTCCCCCCTTCACACCTAGGGATGTCCACACATCTTAAACTCTGTCCGGGCACCCCCCATGTGAATCATAAAATATTCTGACTCTGCAACCACCATGCCCACACTTGTCCTGCTCCATTTTCACAGGGCCATGACATACCCCCCTCTTGAAAAATGGCAAGCGTCCTCGATTGCATTCTGGTGATGCATCAAAATATCCAAAGTGAAATATACAATATGGCAAGATCAACGTCCCAATCTCTCTAAGCCATATACATGTATCAACATTCACTGCAATCCAATGGCATAGTAATAGTCCAAGTTGTATACCACTGTGAACCATACATATCCACAAAAATCTCATGTGACTAGTACACATATATCATAGAAGTCCCATAAACAAATGTACTGTCAGCCTCAGTACCTTCGGGTGAGAGAAAATCTGCACCAAGCGACCTCTAGATGTCATCTGAGCCTGTCTGTATCAAGGGAGTGGAGGTGCTACCCCCCTCTTGAGCATCAGGTAATGCTCCAGACCCATGCTCTGCTGAACCTGAATGAGCCACAATAAGAGTCGGCTCTAACTCAAAGGCATCGAGATAAAGCTGCAAAACCTGAGGTGAATCTGTTAAGTCACCTTCCTCCATCCACTTCGCATCCATCGGTGAATAGTTCTTGAACTTCACAAGATAGCGACGGGAAACTTTACCTCGTATCTTCCTTTCTTTATGTGCCAGTATCTGCTCTGGAATCAGAACCTCATCAAGTTCCTCAACTTCCGGCTGAGCCTCATCTGATACATCCTCAGGCACATCCCCACGGAAAGGTCTAAGAAGACTCACGTGAAAAGCATTGTGAATCCTCCAGTGATCTGGTAACTTCAATCGATAGGTTACCTCACCAATCTTTTCTAAAACCTGAAAAGGCCCATAATATCGCATGCTCAACTTAGGGAATAAGCGCTCTTTACCCTTCATCTTCTTGAGTCTAGCCTTTTCAAAGCGCAAAAGAACCCAATCACCCAATGCAAACTGTAAATCACGTCTGTGACGGTCTGCGGCTTTCTTTTGCTTTTGCTGAGTTTTCTGGAGGGCCAACTTAACTCTCCGATAAGCTTCATCCAAGCTTTCCACATACTGATCAGCTTCAAAGATCTTATCCTTTGTTTGCAAAATGGGCGGTACCTTCTTCCCTCCTTCTACAATCTCAAAAGGCGCCTTGCCTGTCGAGCTATATACAGTGTTGTTATATGCAAACTCCACTAGAGGAAGATACTTTTCCCATTGTTGCTTGTGCTCTGACACATAACACTTGAGAAGATCCAACATTGTAGAGTTAGCCTCTTCTGACTGACCATCTGTCTGTGGATGAAATGACGATGAAAACTTGAGAGTTGTACCCATGTTGTCAAACAACCCTCTCCAAAACAAACTCGTCATCCGTGGATCACGGTCACTAATGATAGACGTAGGCAAGCCATGATACTTGAAGATGTTCGCCATGAACAACTTCACCATATGATCCACTTTAATTGTCTTCCGCACGGGAATGAAATGAGCCTGCTTACTGAACCTGCATATGATAGTCCAGATGCCATCATTTCCCGTTTGTGTCCGTGGAAGATCAAATACAAAATCCATGGCAATGCTCTCCCAAGGTCTATCTGGAATAGGTAAAGGCTGTAATAACCCTGGTGTCTTCTGACGGTCAAACTTTACCTTCTGACATACGATGCATTGCCTCACAAAGGCATCAACATCTCTTCTCAAGGTTGGCCAATAAAAGAAAGTCTCTACTGCTTTTACCGTGGCGTCAATACCTCTATGACTTGCATACGGTGGAGCATGACTTTCAATCATAACCTTGAGTCGCAATGGTCTGGTAACACACAGTCTGCCATGCATCAATAAAAACCCATCTCTGAGAGTGTAATGCTCATGCCGCTGACCCTCAGACATCTGATCATACAACCTTTCAAAATCCTCATCATGGGCATACTGCTCTTTCATTTCATCAAGCTCATGATGATAAGCAAGTGAAACTGCAGAGACCTGTGGCTTGCGTGACAAAGCATCTGCCACTACATTCTTTTTGCCTTCCACATGCACAATCTGGAAGTGAAACACTGACAAAAAGTTTGCCCAACGCATATGCTTCTCTGAAAGCTTAGTTTGCGTGAGGAAATATCGCAAGGTCTGATGATCTGTCTGCACAGTGAAATCAGCCCCAAGCAAGTAGTGTTTCCATGTAGAAAGAGCGTGAATTACAGCCAACATCTCTTTCTCATACACCTGTAAATGCTTCTCAGCATCTTGCAAAACTCTACTCTCATAGGCTATGACATGTCCCTCTTGCATGAGAACTGCACCAATGCTACTTCCACATGCATCACACTGGACAACAAAAGCCTTACGGAGGTCCGGTAACACCAATACTGGGTCCGAAGTAAGCTTTTCTTTGAGCTTTTTGAATGCTGTAATTTCCCAATCAGCCCTTCGTCAAAGCATGAAGAGGCGAAGCAATTTCAGCAAAGTGCCGTATGTAACGCCTATAATAGGAACACAATCCTAAAAAGCTGCGTACATCATGCACGGTCCTCAAAGCTGGCCAATTAAGTATTGCTTCCACCTTTGCTGGATCCATATGGACTCCATGACCAGACACAATATGCCCCAAGAAATGTATCTCCTGCAAGAAAAACTCACTCTTCTTGCCATTAACCACCAATCTATGGTTTCTCAGTTCTGCAAACACAATGGCCAAATGCCTTCTATGCTCTTCCTCAGTTTGTGAATGCACAATCATATCATCAAAGAATGTGCCCACAAACTCTCTATGAGGCCTGAAAATCCTGTCCATCATTCTGTTAAATGTGGCAGGCGCATTCGTCAAACCAAAGGGCATAACCAAGAACTCATACAACCCAAATGTGGTTCGGAATGCTGTCTTATGCACATCCTCGGGTCTAATACGTATCTGATGATACCCGCTTTTCAAGTCAATACGACTAAAAACTGTGGAGCCCTGTAAGCGGTCCAAGATGTCATCGATCCTCGGTATGGGGAATCGATTCTTGATGGTATTCTTATTCAGCGCCCTGTAATCTATACACATGCGCCAAGAACCATCCTTCTTCTGCACTAAGAGCACAGGTGAGCAAAAGGGTGATGAGCTAGGCTGAATCAACCCCTTATTTAGAAGCTCCTGCACCTGACTCATAATCTCTTCCTGTTGGGCTGCACTAACACGGTACGGCGGTCTATTCGGTGGAGTACTACCAGGAATCAGATCTATAGCATGATCTTCTGGCCTCTCAGGAGGTAATTCTCCTGGCAATGACTCGGAAAAATAGTCTTGAAACCCATTTAAGAAATCAGCCCTGTCCTTATCTAACATTGACAAATTAGATTTAGACTCATCATCATGTGCATCCTTTACATAAATCAAGTACGCGGAAAGATGTTTTTTCATTACTGATGAAATCGCCGAAGCGGATACAATAGGAACAGATTCCCCTTTGAGTTTTACATCCAATACATGCTCTTTCCCTCTATGAGTCAGAGTAATTTTCCTATTGTAAGTATCCACCACCGCATGTACCCTGTGGCACCATGGCATCCCCAACAAAACATCACAGCCATCCAAAGGCGTGGTTGTCCATAGAAGGAACTCTGAGAGTTTGCACCATAAGCATGCTGCATATTCGGAAACTGGCCAAAAGATGGTTCCTGTGGGATGGCACCACTATGACCCTGTGGAAGATTCTTCGAACGAACCTCCTCCTTCTTTTTCTGGGGCTCTGTGCGGGGCTCTGTGCGAGATCTCAAAAATTCAGCAAATCTCTCGCTCTGAGTGAGCTGCATAAAAGTATCCATAACACTAGCCAAGCGATCTTTGAACCGAGCATCATCATCCTCTTTACCATGTACATCTTCTGGCTGTGTTACATCCTCATAAGGCTCAACATCTGCAGCCTGTTCTCCTGCAAAAATATCCTCAGATACATCTCTTTCAGGAGAAGTCTCTTGCTCTTCTTCTTCATGATAGAAGTACTCTTCCTCTGCATCAGACATGATTGCTGAATTTTTCAGCGATGGCTTTCTTCGAGGCAACCACGAGCTCACCCCCTTCAGAAAGTTGATGATTGGTCCCGGGGACGGAACCTTGAAACCGGCCTCTGATAGAAAACCAGAGTGCGGTAGAAGCAATCACCCGTCCACTTGTAGTCTAGATGAGAAACAAAACACAGATTGGAGCTAGAGTGCCCAAATCTGAAAACACAGCGACACCTGTTGGCCCCAAAGCTTGGCGCCCCTTGCGGTATTTCTTTATTCAATTATAATAAAATGAATGGCTGAGTACAACACAAAGACCAGCCAAGAGTTTACACCTGTAAGTCCAATCTGACGGCCCACAAATCCTTCTCAGCACAGAGGATCTATGCACACAGATCTGTGTCTTCAAACAACACACTGTGCCTCCCTCTGATCAGCCAAGATCACTAAGCAGGCCAGCCATGGGCATACATCTGGCATAACTCAAGTGCATGATACATCTTCTCAGTTCAAACATACATGTGCTGTCCAATCTCTGTCTCAACCCTTGTCAATCTGCCATACCCCTCCTCTCACAAGGGGCCAGATAACACATATCTGCAACAGACATCAAGCAGTAGAAAGAGAGATAGATGAACAGAAACAGAGCTTACCAAGTTCAGCTCGTGAAACAACACTGGAGGAAGCAACAGCACCAATCTGTACTTGCAGGCACTTGTATCCACAACCCTGCTTCACACGTGTGCTTGTACTTGCCTGTATCCTCCTCCTGATGTTCACTCTTATGCTGTCCTTGAAATTACAGATCTGAAAATCAGCACTGTACCCGTCTGTACCGCCTCGGGATACGTGCCAAGAGTTGTACTTGCACAAACAGCCGGCTGTCCACTCTTGTACCTGCCTGTATCTGAGTTTACAGTCCTGTCCAGCCAGTTTACGCCACGTACAGCAGTTGTACTTGCTGTACCTGACTGTCCGTACACTGTACGGTAGTCGTACAGTATGGTACAGGCTGTGTACTTGCTGGTACAGCCTGTACTGGGCCTGTGCGCAGAGTATCCAGCAGAGAAAGGAATCAGCAGCAAGTCCTATGTGAAGCGTGGACCAAGAAGAAGCCTGCAGCCTGTCCGTACAGGGCTGTACGGCTGGTTTGCACAGTGAAAACAGCAGCCAGCAATCTCCAGCAGTCGCCTCTTCCTTCCCTTGTGCTTTTCCACGCTAGCCTTCATGCGCTAGAGAAACCCCTCCACTTTTGCTACACAACTCCCCAAAAAGGGAAGAGAGAGAGAGAGAGGAGAGAGAAACACTCCTCCCCCAAATTAATCCCTAGGGCCCCAAACTTTAATAAGTTCCTAGGGCCACTAAGGCCTAGGGGCAAACTTTAATAAACATTAAAACTTAATGTTTTTAGTTCCCCCCTTCACACCTAGGGATGTCCACACATCTTAAACTCTGTCCGGGCACCCCCCATGTGAATCATAAAATATTCTGACTCTGCAACCACCATGCCCACACTTGTCCTGCTCCATTTTCACAGGGCCATGACAGTGCCCTCTAGGAAACCCCAATCGACTCTATCATATGCCTTCTCAAAATCGAGAAGCATCACGACCAAGTCCTCACCGAGAAATCTAGCTCGGGCCGTCACCTCCCAGAAGGTGAAAATGTTGTCAAGGATACTGCGCTCCTTGACGAATCCTGTCTGGGTAGCATGAATCAACTCCCCAAGGAAGGGCTGGTCCTCAAACTCAAGGCCTTTGCCAAGACCTTGTAGACAGTATTGAGAATCGTAATAGGCCTCCAATGCCGAATATCATCTGACACTCCCTCCCCCTTGGGGATAAGAAAGATCAAGCCCTCTGAAAAGCTCTGCGGCATCACCCCAATGTCCAAAACATACTGAAAGCCCCTGCGGAGGCCTGGCCCCAAAAGGTCCCAATAGAGCATAAAAAAGGCAGGCGTCAATCCGTCCTCCCCAGGGCAACTATGGCGCGGAAGGGCCCTCAAAGCCTCAACAAGCTCATCCTCTGACTGGGACTCACCCAAAACTGTGCGCATACGATCTGTGACCCTCCTCTACACATGGGCCCACACAGTCTGTCTGCAAGCATCACGTGCCTCCGTGGCTGGCTCCGCTGAAAGCAGGTCTCTATAGAACTCAGTGGCAATGGCTCTAATCTCCCCGGGCTCAGTGGCTAATCTCTACAACTACAACAACCTTGTCGATGAAGAAAACCATGGAATAGCTCTTTCTGGCAAGAAAACTGAAATAAAACCTGTTTTAATGGTTTTCGAGCAATAAAAACCTCCAAAAGTGGTTTTTATCATTTTTGGAGTAGTTTTAGGATTTTTGAAATTTTTAGTCCGTACCGCACCACACATGTCCATCAAGCTCCATACATGCATCCATATCGCCCATGCATATGTCCATACAAGTCTAGGACCGACGATACATTTGAAAAGCAAGTTGGAGAAGGTGTTGATGGCGAAGAAGAAGCTCTCAATGATCATAATGATGCCCACACACACACTCCACGATCCCCTTCATGATGCTAGAAGAGAGATTCAAGTCTTTTTATACTTGAAGAGAGCTCTGCTTTTTGCCAAAAGCTTAACCAAGCTTGCTTTTGCCTTTTTCTCTTTGCTTTCGACTTTATAATAAAATATTACTCACGTTTGTCAAAGTTCTTTAACTTTGCTTTTCTAACTTTAGGACCTTGCTTTTCGGCCCTGGAGCTGCTTTTTGAAAAAGCGGCTTTTAGCTTTTTGGTCCGGCTCAATCTCCTCTTTCCACTGATGCCCTTGGCTCACGGTCAACCTCGTTTGACTTTTTGCTTTTTCTTGCTTTTTGACCAAGACCAATGCTTTTTCTTGGGCAAACCTTACGGTCCCTGTCCCCATGCCTTCTTCCACCTGTCTGGCATCCAAGCAAGGGTTCTATCATGTGAAATAGAGCTAGGAGGGCCAAATAGTTACATTCCCTCCCTCTTACATCACAGTTGTCCTCAACTCTGCGGGCTGCAAGTGTTCCAAGCATATCCATATTTTTCTAAGTACATCCATATGTTCCAAGTCTATCCATACGTTCCTGTTACTAGCCCCATCTAGTGATCCTGTGCATTCGGTCTTTCCTCATATATGTGGTGCCTTCTGCTCATCTGGCAACATCTCTATGCCTTTTCTTTGACCGATGTCCTTGTTCTTGATGGTACATCTTCATGGCCTGTCACATGTGTTAGATATAATAAATGCATACTTACCTTCTGCAAAACTAGACACAAGCTAGTCAACAAACAAGTATGCATCATTTGCGTCTACTGGGTATTCCAGGTTTTGGCCAAGTAGTCTGGAGTCCAATGGACTATCACATGCCATAAATCCAAGCATTGTCCACACATCAAAAACAGCATACAAAGTCAGAAATTCAAGCATACATCAGTATGCCATGGTGTGGCCTATGAAAGTCTTAGATGAGGATTGTATTGGAATAGATTGTAGAATGGAAATTTTACGACTTTTCTTGTCATCAAGAAAGACTCTTTTATGAAGTAAACCTGTTTATGTGTAACAAAGGACTTGAAGCTAAAAGTGACTACAACTCAAGCTTGGGAGAAGCTATTACTATTGGCCTAGCAGAAAGAACATTAAGTTTTATGTTCGAGAATGTTTTGTCAGAAGGTCAAAGTTTGATCGACAAAAGCTAGCAAGATTATTGCACCCATTGAATGTTCTATGGGAGAGTATTGCTATGGATTTTATCTTTGGATTGCCAAAGTCAGGGAATGATGGTATATAGACCTCTTCAGGAAACCAAGAAGATCAACTGTGTATGTTTATGGAAACCATGTACAGGGTTACCCCATAGGAGCCTGTATTGAAGGATCCATCAAGGATGGAAGAGCCAGAACAGATTGTGTTTCAACTTGTGAGAAAAAGAGGAAAGGCGTGGTCAGAAAGTTTCTCTTGGAATTTGAGAATTATTTGCTATTTGATGCGAAATGGATACTAGAGAAGTACTTCAATGACTATCCAGATATACTTCAAGCTTATGAGGAAGCGGTTGTTTTAGATGTATTTGAAGAACATGTATATTGATCAAAATAGATTCAAGAGGGAGGAATTGTACCTCTAGCCCTCTTCATTGTATATTATATATTGGACTGGAATTGATCATTATTCTGTTTGGACATGCTCTAGTTGGGTGGCAACGATGCCCGATAGCCCAAGGAGCAAGATTTGATATGGGAGGCAAAGATGCTAGATGACCCATTGACGACAACGATGCCAGAATGAGATTTGTATATGGGAGGCAATGATGCCAGGTAACCCATTGACGGCAAAGATGCCAGATATCTTGGACTTCGCAGTCGGGCGGGCATTGCGACCAGATAGCCCAAATGACTGTATTGGACTTCGCAGTCGGGCGGGCATTGCGACCAGATTCTCAGATGACTGTATCGAATTTCGCAATCGGGCGGTCATTGCGACCAGATGGCCCAGATGATTGTATTGGATTTCATGGTCGGGCGGTCAATGCAACCACATGGCCCGATGACTATTGATGAATTCTCGGGCGGTCCCAGTGACCAAATGGCCTTGAGAGAACTGTAGGCATATGCTCACTTATGGTAGTGCTATGTGTGAACAGGGCTTAACCAAGGGCACTTTTTCCCATGCGGTTTTTCCCCTTGGATATCAAGTGTGAAAGGACACTCTACATATAATATTTTGTACTTCTATATTATATGGATGTGAGTCGTGACACACATGCAAGGGTTGACTTGCATTTTGTGGCCACCACACTTTTGGCTCTCTCTCTCTCATTTCTGTGTGAGCTTCTTCTTCCTGCACCTAACCCTAATGTGCAGGTTTCTGTGTGTGTGAGTGTGTGAGTCCAACACCAACAATTGGTATCAGAGCTCTGGAGGTTCTCAGCTCTCTCAAAATTTGGTCTCTGCAGTTTTCTGTGAGTTTCCGTCGAACAAGTTTGTCGACTGTGGGATTCCGTCAGTCAGGTTTGTCGATTGTGGGATTCCGTCCGCCTTTGCTCCGCCCGGCTCGGCCATCACAGCCGCCTAGAACCGGCGGCGCTACTGTGGAGAGGACCGCCACCACCCGGCCCAGCCGCTCCGCTCACAAGCGCTCGCCGCCCAGCCCAGCCTCTAGACTCAGCGGGGTTGGTGCCCGCCGCCACCTCGCCCTAGAGCTGCGCAACCCGTCACCGCCTGCTGCAATTGAGACCTCGCGTTTCTGTCCAGCTCGTCTACGCCTTCACATTTCCTTCCCACGCCGGCCTACGCCTCGCCTGTTCGTCAGACCCTGTACCTGCTCAACCCTCGTCGGCCTGCCACCACCGTATGTACCCTCTACACCGCCTCTACCTTGTAATATGCGGAAGCTTCGGAGAAGGATCGGTACTTCAAAACTCAGAAAACAGCACTCTTTTCGCGACGGAATTAACGCACAAAACTGAAAGACGATGTGCAGAAAAATAGAGAGAGAAGGGGGAGATGGAGAAGGACACAGTATTGGGTCCCAATTACCCTCTGTAGGGCCCCCACCACGGATGGTGTATTTGCTTTATTAGAATGATGTAAATCTGGAAACAAATACAAAGTACTTGACCTTGTCTTGGCTGGAAAACCTGCCCTTGACCTTCAGTCCTTCACCCCTTAGCTTTAGCAAACCCTTGGCTGTCCTGGCCCTTGAATGCTTGAGGCTCTTGGTGAATCGTGAGATGGATGAAATGAATTATGACTTGGGCTTTTATACCCCTCATATCATGCAGTCGGCCTGCTCATAACAGCCCCACGACTGAGTCTTGTAATAAAAGGTGTTCACACTTTAATAAAGTGCTTTCACACCTGTTTAGAGCCTGTCCAGCCTGCGCAGCCTTCTGGGACAGCACCCTGGCTGCTGGGCATTCAACGCAGAGGTGTGGGGACTGCCCCTACACCTGGCCGCCTTCTGTTCTAGGGTCTTTACCCTCTGTCGGCTGCCTGTCCAGAGGCTCTGGAGCTGGCCGACTGCCCCTCCAGCCCTTGCCTTGGCTGGTGGGCAATGTCTTGGGCCCTCCTGGCCCCTTGGGGGTGGTTCTACACCTCCCCCATGCCCATCTAAGTATGCACATGCAAACCCTTGTCCTGGGGTAGCCCTATGGACTGACCCCATCTCTTCATGCAAACTACATGCCTACAGATGTCTGGCATCCAGTTGCAAACCAGATACACAGCACATCCGACATCATTCCAGAGGGAGACTCACAGCGCGGACTGGCACTGCTTCATGTGCAGGACAGTGCACACCTGACCTTGGACTCATGTGCAGGACAATGCACACCTGACCTCGGACGACTGAGATGGATCCCTGGCTGACTCGTCCCGGACTGGGCTCACATGGGACCAGTTCACCATCCCAGGTCCTGCACCTTCTGTACAGAATGTCTACGTGGCATCCAAGTGCGGGATGCACGTGACATCCCCTTCTGCTTAACTTGACGGAAGCTGCATAGCCTCCAAATAATCCGTCAATAAAGCCGGATAGCCTTCGAAAAATTCTTTGTCGAGCCATACCGCTTCATGAGTTCCTCGGTCCTGAAACTTCGTGAGGAACTGTCGTAGTCTTCGGCCTGAGCCATGCTTGAAACGGTGCAGAAGGATCTGTTCTGGAACCATTACTTCTGCTTCATCAATGATGTCTGGTTCCGCTTCGTCTTTGACCTCTGAAGGGGGTGGACCTGCATATGGCTTTAACCAACTGACATGAAATACATCGTGCATAGTCCAACTCGGAGGTAGCTTTAACTGCATAGACACCTCATTAATCTTTTTCCGGATGGGGAATGGTCCGAAGCTCCTGAAAGACAACTTTGGGCATCGCTTGCCCACCTGCTTCAATCTTTGCTTCATAATCCGAAGATATACCCAATCTCCTTCCGAAAACTTCATGTCCCTTCGGTCTTTATTGGCCTGT
Organism: Cibotium barometz; assembly: GCF_041138505.1. Classification (NCBI taxonomy): domain Eukaryota; kingdom Viridiplantae; phylum Streptophyta; class Polypodiopsida; order Cyatheales; family Cibotiaceae; genus Cibotium; species Cibotium barometz. The sequence continues at coordinate 25,619,403 of NC_141107.1, read as the reverse complement.
CGAGTGTAGGCCTCTTGCGCTTTAGCCAATCTGTCTTTAACGGACGCTAGGATCTCCTGGTAAGACTCCGTCACTCTGTTCGCCTCCGGTACTGAAGACGAGGTCCTGGTTAACAACGACTGGAAAGGCCTTCCAAACGCTGCCTCATATGGAGTCCTGCCAATAGCTGAAGAAAAAGAGTCATTCAAAACAGCTTGAACTAAAGGCAAAAACGATTCCCACTTACCTTGCTGATCGTGGACATAACACTTCAGCACATCAAAGGCCAACTGGTTGTATATCTCTGTCTGGCCATCTGTCTGTGGGTGGAATGCACTGGAAAAATTCAACTTAGTACCAAAATTATCAAACAATGCCCTCCAAAAATGACTGGTAAACTTGGCATCTCGGTCTGACACTATGGTCCTAGGAATCCCACCAATCGGGTACCAATGCCGAATGAAAAGCTGGGCAACATCCTCGGCGGTCACATTGGCCCTGCAAGGAATAAGCATCACAAATTTGCTGAACCTGTCAACAATTGTCAAACACTGTGTATTACGCTTACTCGGACTGGGAGGCAGATTTGTGACAAAGTCCATCGAAATGTCTTGGAAAGGACCCTCAGGAATTGGCAAAGGTTGTAACAACCCTATCTTCTTTCCACGAGGAGCTTTCACCTTTTGACAAATGTCACAGCGTTGTACATATGTAAACACATCACGCCTCATCTTTGGCCAATAGTATTGCCGTTCTAACTTCTCCAGAGTCGAATTCATGCCCCTATGACCACCTGTAATGGCGTCATGGGCATCATGGAGAAGAGCTGCCCGGAATGATTTCATGACACACAGTCGGCCTTTGTAGTAAAGCCAACCATCGCGTATCAGAAAATGGCATGGTCCTGTGGCATCCAATGCCTGTTCCCACTGAGTACCGAATTCCTCTGAATCCGCGTACGTGTGCTTCATGTCTTCTAGTCCTGTACCAACAAGGTCAAGTCTAGTGGTCTGAATCGCAGATACTTGTCCCTTCCTGCTCAAAGCATCGGCCACTGGATTGGCCTTTCCTGGAAGGTACTCAATCATACCACCGAACTGCTGGAATATCTGACTCCAGCGGTGTTGTCGATCACTCCACTGTGCACTTGGCATTGTCTGAATCCAGCGCAATGCCTGATGGTCAGTGCGAACCTCGAAGTCACGGCCATACAGGAAATGTTTCCAATGTTTCAAGGCCTGAATGACTGCTAGGAGTTCACGATCGTAGACTGAGTAATTCTTTTCGGCGGGTAGTAACTTACGAGACATGTAAGCTACTGGATGACCATTCTGTTGCAATACACCTCCAATTGCGATGTTACTCGCATCGGTGATCACCTGAAATGGTTCGTCCCACGAGGCAAGGGCTAGACAAGGTGCTTCTGCTAAAGCCACCTTGAGGTTCTGGAATGCCTCCAACGCTCGTGGAGTCATTCGAATCTTTTGCCTCCTTGTTTTCACTCCCTTTAGCAGATCGGTGAGATCTGTCGAGAGATCAGAAAACTTGTCAATGTGGGTGGAATATGCCTGGCATATACCCACAAATGATCTAATGTCATAAGCAGTCTGAGGTACTTCCCAGTTAACAATCTCGGCCACTTTAGCCGGATCAAGTCGAATGCCTTCGGCACTGATTATATATCCCAAGTAATGTACCTGGAACAGATAAAATTCTGACTTCTTTTCATTGATATAGAGCTCGTTGCTTTCCAGCAACTTAAGGACTTTCTCCACATCAATGTCATGCTGCTCAACTGTAGCTGAAAATATGAGTATGTCGTCCAGAAATATGAACACACACACTCCGATCAACTCCCGGAAAATACGCATCATCATGCGGTTAAATGTAGCTGGGGCGTTCGTCAAACCAAATGGCATGACCACAAATTCATAGTGGGCCCGTTCTGTACGGAAAGCTGTCTTGGGGATGTCCCCCTCAACAATCCGAACCTGGTGGTACCCACTCTTTAAATCCAATTTAGAGAACACCTTAGCTCCATTCAGCCTCTCGAGAATGTAGTCAATTCGAGGCATCGGGAATCGGCTCTTGATAGTCAGCTTGTTGAGTGCACGATAATCGACACACAACCGAGAAGACCCATCTTTCTTCTTGACAAACAAGATCGGTGCTGCAAATGGCGACACACTGGGGCGGATGAAGCCAGCTTGCAACAATTCTTGGAGTTGGCGGTCCAACTCCGACTCCATTGCCTTAGAAAGGCGATACGGAAACTTGCTCGGGGGTTCCGAGCCTGGGAGGAGGTCAATCTTGTGATCCTCCGGTCTGGACGGGGGAAGCTGGGGAGGGAGACTGTCCCGAAGAAAAATCTTCTGGAACTTTTCATGGAGAACCGAGTACTTCTCGGAAGCACTGGCCACCGTCTGGGCTGTCTGGACGTAAATCATCGCACACTGTGCGCCTTTCCTGACTGCTCGCTTAGCCTGCAAGTGGCTTATGAGCGGAAAGTTTGGAATACCTGGCTCACACTTAATGGTCACAGGGGTGTTTGACACATTCCGATCAATCTGGAACGTGTGCTTGTCCCACTTGACATCAGGAAGGAACTTGTGAAACCACTGGATACCCAAAATTATGTCTGCTCCTACAAGAGGGGCAACCATAAAATCACGCACAAACTCTATGCCCTGAATGACTAATTTAGCACCTAGAGCTTCATACTTGACGCTCGTAGTCATACCTGTGCTAAAACCCTCAACTTGTTTGTCCACCGGAGTGAGCTCGAAACGGGCACGCCTAGCGGCCTCTTCCGTGATCACATCCTCCGTGCTGCCGCTGTCAAACAAGACAACGACTCTCTGGCCACCTATGTAGCCAAAGGACTTGAGCAATTCGTTGCACTCATACTCCTGGTCATGGGCGCCCTTCTGCTTATCTTCGAGCTCCCGGCTAATAATTGCTCCAACTGAAGCACCGGGGGTTGAAGAACTAGGGGTAGCCACTGGGGTCTGTGTGGGAGCTGTGCTCACCACGGAAGCTGTGGAGGCGGCGGCGGGCTTTGGAGGCTTCTTCGGACAATCCCGAGAAGTATGTCCTTTTGTGTGACAAAAGTAACATCTACCCTCCTTCCTGTACTGAGCAAGCTCCTCAGCACTCAACTTGCCACCTGTCTTGCCTGCCTCCGCTTTCTGGTCTGGAGTAAGCTTAGACGCATTGTTCGAGTTCTTGGAGCCAGAGGCTCCCGGGCTCTGTCCTGGGGAAGACCCCGTCTGGTTCTGGCTTTTGCCCCCCGAGGTATTAGCCTTGGGAGAAGCCGGCTGGGAAGTCTTGGGCTTGCCACCATTGTGTTTCATTTCTGCACTCTGCGCAAGCGAGAGTGCGTCCTCAAAGGTGGCTGGTCTAAACATACGCACCTCCCATTGGATGTGCGTGTCCAGGCCATACAAAAACTGCCCTTTCTTGTCCGCATCAGATAAGCCTAATTGTAGACACAAGGTCGAAATTCTATTGGCAAACTGAAGGACTGGTTGCGCATTCTGACGCGCACCCCTGAACTCGTCTTCGAGTCGCTCAAGGTAGTGGGGCGGTAAAAACCGCTGCTTAAGGTCACGGACGAACTCGTCCCACTCATAAGCTGCCATACCTGATCTGGTGTGGGCATGAGCCCACTGAGTCCACCAAGGAATGGCCTCACCTTCCAAATACCAACTGGCTAAGATCACTTTGTCAATATCTGATTTCCTAACTGCGGCAAAGTAAGCTTCAAATTGATGTAACCATGAATACAGAGTAGTGGGATCGAGTTTACCATTATACTTACTGAAGTTCATTTTCTCGGGAAAATGATTCGAGGGCGCCGCCGGTGTCAATCTGGCGTCCAAAGCTCGGAGGTAATGCTCGTGTTCCACTCGTCGCATGGCTTCGTCTTCTCGTTGTCGAATCTCCAATGCCCGTATCTGCCTCTCAAGCAAGGAGCTTGACTGCGGCTGTGACCCCTCGAGAGGGTCCCTGTGACGAGGATCTGGTATCTGGGGTACGGAAGGAGAGGGAGGAGGAGATGGAAAACGCGACGCTGGAGAGCGAGAACGCTCCTCCAGAGCCAAAATCCGCGCCTTCTGCTCGTCCAACTTGGTTGTCTGGTCTGCGATTGCTCGCATCATCTGCTGGAACATGTCTTGTACACTCAAGCCGGGTGCCCTAGCTGGGCTGCCTGGTGCACTCTGGTCCCATGGTTCTGGTTCTCTCTCGTCGCCGAAGTTCGCCATAGCGGGAATATGCAGTTCCTTTCCGGAACGCAATCTGACCATCCACTATCTGTGTGGGAGACTTCCGGAGGCTTCCGGAGGCTAAAAACCAACCGTCCGTCGAGGGACAGGAGTCACCCCGAAAAGGGTAGTCCACCGGCGTCTAAAAACCAACCACACGAGCGAAAAAAATTTCTGGTTTTCTTTGCTGAATCTTCGTCCTTGAAGTAGGCTCTGATACCACTGTAATATGCGGAAGCTTCGGAGAAGGATCGGTACTTCAAAACTCAGAAAACAGCACTCTTTTCGCGACGGAATTAACGCACAAAACTGAAAGACGATGTGCAGAAAAATAGAGAGAGAAGGGGGAGATGGAGAAGGACACAGTATTGGGTCCCAATTACCCTCTGTAGGGCCCCCACCACGGATGGTGTATTTGCTTTATTAGAATGATGTAAATCTGGAAACAAATACAAAGTACTTGACCTTGTCTTGGCTGGAAAACCTGCCCTTGACCTTCAGTCCTTCACCCCTTAGCTTTAGCAAACCCTTGGCTGTCCTGGCCCTTGAATGCTTGAGGCTCTTGGTGAATCGTGAGATGGATGAAATGAATTATGACTTGGGCTTTTATACCCCTCATATCATGCAGTCGGCCTGCTCATAACAGCCCCACGACTGAGTCTTGTAATAAAAGGTGTTCACACTTTAATAAAGTGCTTTCACACCTGTTTAGAGCCTGTCCAGCCTGCGCAGCCTTCTGGGACAGCACCCTGGCTGCTGGGCATTCAACGCAGAGGTGTGGGGACTGCCCCTACACCTGGCCGCCTTCTGTTCTAGGGTCTTTACCCTCTGTCGGCTGCCTGTCCAGAGGCTCTGGAGCTGGCCGACTGCCCCTCCAGCCCTTGCCTTGGCTGGTGGGCAATGTCTTGGGCCCTCCTGGCCCCTTGGGGGTGGTTCTACACCTCCCCCATGCCCATCTAAGTATGCACATGCAAACCCTTGTCCTGGGGTAGCCCTATGGACTGACCCCATCTCTTCATGCAAACTACATGCCTACAGATGCCTGGCATCCAGTTGCAAACCAGATACACAGCACATCCGACATCATTCCAGAGGGAGACTCACAGCGCGGACTGGCACTGCTTCATGTGCAGGACAGTGCACACCTGACCTTGGACTCATGTGCAGGACAATGCACACCTGACCTCGGACGACTGAGATGGATCCCTGGCTGACTCGTCCCGGACTGGGCTCACATGGGACCAGTTCACCATCCCAGGTCCTGCACCTTCTGTACAGAATGTCTACGTGGCATCCAAGTGCGGGATGCACGTGACATACCTTCTGTGCGTTGCTCTGTGTTGCACGCATGGGCCTTCTGAACCTGCAGACGATCACCCTTGACTACAGTCTGCACCCGTCACCTGCCAGAGTTGTGCCCGGTTCCACGTGGCCATCTGTACCTGCTGCCTGTACTTGCCACGTGGGCCAGACTGTCCCGCCATCTGTCCCATCTGTCCCAACACCTACTCATCTCAGGTACCTATAATTCTAATTTTTATTTTAAACAGAAAAAAATAAAATTTTTGTAGCCATTTCACGGCAAGGCAGGTTCAGCAATTTTTAGGGGTTTGCCAAAAATCCCCTTTTGCTAGAAAATTTGCAGGTGGTGCCATACATGCTGTTTAGGTTGGAATTTGGGGGGTTTTTCAAATTGAGGTCAAAATCAGCAAATTGAGCCTCTTTCAATTGCATAAATTTGGGGCTTTTGTGAAAATTGGCCAATTAATTGCACATTGAAGCAATTGCAGTGCATAAAAATTGGGGTTTTTCAGGCTGGAGCATGTAATTGGGCATTATAGCTCTCATTTGTAGCATATGTACACACATTGTGTGTAATTGGACAATTTGGTGCAGGTTTACACTTGCTTCAGTTTGCAGGCAAAAATTTGCACAAGACATTTGGTTGCCTGGCAGTGCACATTGGTGCTTGGTTTGCTTGCAGTTATATTTTGTTGACATGGCTCAAAATGCTACTGATGTATTTGGTGTGCTCACCCAAGAGGACAAGTTGGATGGATCTAACTACTCCCTCTAGAGTTTCATGATACGTAATTTGTTGGTAGCCAAAGGGCTTTGGGCCATCGTGTGTGGTGATGACACACGCCCACTTACCATACAGCTAGCAACATGTGTGGTGATGACACACACCCACTTACCATACAGCTAGCAACGCCTCAAAGAGGAGGTGCTCAAAGAGCTCCTGAGGTAGAACCTGCTCCCACACAAGAGCAGAAGAGATGGGACTCTAGGGATGCTCAGGCCATGTCATTGATAGCCCTTTCAGTGAAAAGGACTATTATTCCGCACATTCGTTCTTGCAAGACATCGAAGCTTGCATGGGACACATTGGAAGCAATGTATCAAGTACGCAACGAGGCAAGAGTTGCCTACTTGAAGAGGCAATTGGATCTTCTTTCAATGGATGAGGGTGACTCCATGGCAGATCATCTCACCAAAGTGAAAGATTTGTAGGAACAATTGCTCAACATTGATGAGGTTATCCCAAACAGACAGCTGGTCACCAACACTCTTCATTCTTTACCACCTTCCTACTTGGGCTTTCACACCTCTCTCAACCTCTCTATGAGAAGAGGTGGTGATCCCGTCACTTTTGAAGAGCTGGTGGGTTTACTTTTGCAGGAAGAGCAAACTTATCTAGCAACCCTGGTGGAAACAAGAGATTTACAGCCAAGGATAAGGGTAAAGCAAAGAGCTTTAGGCATGGGGGACAACAGTCTAGCAAGGCTGGTCATGGACAGCCCTCTTCTGTTGTGAAAGGTCTGACTAAGGGGAAGCAAACAAGCCTAAAAAGAAGAGCAAATGTCACTACTGCCATAAGCCTGGACACTACATCAGTGAACGTAGAAAGTGGATTGCAAAAGAGAAAAGAAAAGAAGGAGGCAATGCAGTAGCAGACTCTTCTAATGACAAAACATAGCAATCAGCTAATGTAATTCAAGAAGAGTACACTTTTTTGGTCACATGCACTAGTGACACACCAAGTGCTTCAGACAATGATATGTCTTGCATTGCATCTGACAGACGAGATGTATCATGGTATTTTGATAGTGGTGCTTCGAGCCACATCACTTCATGCAAAGATGTATTTCAGCACTTGGTTTATGCTTCAAATGGCCGCACTGTATCATGTGCAGATCATACCACATATCCAGTAAAGGGAATTGGCAATGTCATATTTATTGTAGCCAATGGTGCCAATATATGTATGAAAAATGTGTTGTATGTTCCAGGGATAAAGAGAAATCTGCTCTCCGTCTCAGCCATAAACAACCAAGGTTTAAAGGTTGAATTTGAAGATGAAAAGTGTTTGGTAAAAGACCCATCAAAGGGTTATGAAATAGTCACTTCTGGAACACGATACAAAGGCTTGTATAAGCTGGACAGCTATGACAAGCGTACTTATGATGCAAATACAGTGCTATGCATGATGCAGAGCTATGGCATGCTCATTTTGGGCATGTAAATTTTCGGAGTTTGATGCTTTTGCAAAAGCATCATATGGTTGATAATATGCCGCCTCTTGAGTCTCCAACAAGACATGTATGTGAGGGGTGTATTTTGGGAAAGATGCAACGAAAACCATTCCCAAAGATGGAGCTATTAGAGCTGAAAGTAAATTACAGCTCATACATAGTGATGCATGTGGTCCAATGCGGACACCATCCATAGGGGGGCACCTTTACTTCGTCACATTCATTGATGACTACTCCAGGTTTGCTTGGGTTTACCCTTTGAAAGCGAAAGCAGAGGTGTTTACATGCTTTCGACACTTTGTAGCAATGGCTGAAAATATGTGTGGATGTAAAGTCCAAACACTCCGCTCAGATAGAGGTGGAGAATACATGTCAAATGCATTCAAGGATTATATGCTTCAAAAGGGCATCAAACACCAATGTATTGTGCCTTATACACTGCAGCAGAATGGTGTAGCTGAGAGGAAAAATAGATCTCTCATGGAGATGGCAAGATGCATGGTGAAAGCACAAAAGTTGCCTCACAATTTTTGGATGGAAGCTATAATGTGTGCAACTCGTGTGTTGAACAGGTGTCCAACAAACGCTTTGAAAACCATAACACCATTTGAGGCTTGGTATAGCCGAAAGCCAACAGTGGATTATATGCGTACATTTGGGTGTTTGGCATATGCACATGTGCCAAAACAACTCCGAACAAAGCTAGATGACAAAGCAATGAAATGCATTTTTGTGGGCTACAACAATGAGAGCAAAGGATACCGTCTTTATAATCCAACAACACGCAGGATTTTTGTCAGTAGAGATGTGGTATTTGCTGAAAATACAGTACAGCCCATGTACAGCTTGTATAAAAGTAATGATACAGGCATACAGGACATGTTTGATGGACTATTACCCATTGCAATTAGGGGGGATTCAGATCAGCCAACCCCTACACAAGAAAATCCTCGTGTAGAACATGTGGAACAGCCAGCCATTCAGCCCCCTTTTATGGAAGAAGTGGAAGATCTTGTCAGGGAAGAGCAAACAGTTATAGACACAGCCAAGTCAGTGCCAAGATGGTTGCTGAAAGCTTTGCAAGAAAGCAAACTTGCAGCTCCACTCACAGGTAGAACAAGGGCTAGTTCCAGCCATGCATTGAATATGCATCATGAGGAGTTTGCATTAGCCATGGGTGGTCTCTTTGATTCAGAAGAGCCTTTGTTCTTATGAAGAAGCACATGAGAATGAGCATTGGGTGCAAGCTACGCAAGATGAGATCTCTTCTATCATGAAGAACAATACTTGGGATCTTGTGGAATTGCCGAAACATAAGCATGTCATTGGAACAAAGTGGGTGTACAAAGTCAAAAGGAAGTTTGATGGTACTATTGATAGTTACAAAGCAAGACTTGTGGCTAAAGGCTACTTCCAGAAAAAGGGAATAGATTATGAGGAGACTTTTGCTCCTACTTCGAGAATGACTACAATAAGATCAGTGATTGCATTGGCTGCACATAAAGGATGGAAAGTGTATCAATTGGACATCAAAACCCCATTCTTAAATGGGGATTTATAGGAGGAAGTATATGTAAATCAGCCCATAGATTTTGTAGTTCCTGGTGAGGAACATAAACTATGTAGGTTACACAAAGCATTGTATGGGTTAAAGCAAGCTCCAAGAGCTTGGTATGATAAAATACATGCTCATCTAACCAGCCAAGGTTATGTGAATAGTCTAGCTGAAAGCACATTGTATGTGAAGAAAACCGGTGCCGATATTCTCATAGTCATCTTGTATGTAGATGACATGCTCATTACAGGTACTAGCAAAGCACAAATTTCAGATTTCAAAGCTGAATTTGATATGTCAGATTTGGGGCCTTTACACTACTATCTTGGCATACAGTTTATGCATACAGATGATGGCATTGTTATGCAGCAAACTAAGAACATAAAAAGTTTGCTAAAAAGGTTTCACATGGATGAATGTAAGCCCATTTCTACTACAGTAGAACCAGGTGTACGGCTTACTATGCATGATATTGGAGAGCCTTTTGAGGCCAGCATTTAGAGCCAGGCAGTGGGATGTCTCATTTACTTGTGTAACACTAGGCTAGACATATCTTTTGGGGTGTCTTTGTTCAGCAAATTCATGCACAACCCAGGCACAAAGCATTGGCAAGCAGTCAAACGCATTTTTCGTTGTCTTCAGGGTACCCTGGATCTTGGTTTGTTCTATCCCAGGGGGGGCAGCTTGCAACTTTATGCATACAGTGATTCAGATTGGGCTGGTGATTATGATACCAAGCAATCCACCAGTGGGAATTGTTTTTTTCTTGGCAGTTCATGCATATCTTGGTTGAGCAAAAAGCAACCCACTATTGCCACATCTACTTGTGAGGCTGAGTACAGGGCAGTCTTCACAGCTACAATAGATTGTGTATGGTTGAGGAGATTATTGGCTGATCTTCGTGAGTGTCGACAGACACCCACCACCATTCTCACTGATAGCCAGAGTGCTATGGCCGTGGCACGAAATCCTGTGTTTCATGCACGTACCAAGCACATAGAAATTCATTTTCACTGTCAGAACGAGGTTACATGCAGGGGAGATCAGTTTATCTTATTGCCCTACACAGGATAATGTTGCAGATCTATTCACAAAAGCTTTATCTCGAGAAAAGTTTGAAGCTTTCTGCAAAGCTTTGGGCTTACTCTCATACAGAGAGTGATCTGGTACCTTGTACAGGTTCACACTTTCACTATAGGGGGGATTTGTAGGCATATGCTCACTTATGGTAGTGCTATGTGTGAACATGGCTTAACCAAGGGCATTTTTTCCCATGCGGTTTTTCCCCTTGGATATCAAGTGTGAAAGGACACTCTACATATAATATTTTGTACTTCTATATTATATGGATGTGACACACATGCAAGGGTTGACTTGCATTTTGTGGCTACCACACTTTTGGCTCTCTCTCTCTCTCTCTCTCTCTCTCTCTCTCTCTCTCTCTCTCATTTCTATGTGAGCTGCTTCTTCCTGCACCTAACCCTAATGTGCAGGTTTCTGTGTGTGAGTGTGTGAGTCCAACACCAACAAGAACTCTCGGTGGTCCTAGTGACCAAATGGCCTTGAGCGATAGTCTGAGCGGTTTTCTTTGGGAGCCAGATAGCTCAGAACGATTTTCAATGAAACCTGACAAGACAATCCATGAGCATGAGGATCATTACTTGTGCACTGCTATCTCGGCATACAGTTTATGCATACAGATGATGGCATTGTTATGCAGCAAACTAAGTACATAAAAAGTTTGCTAAAAAGGTTTCACATGGATGAATGTAAGCCCATTTCTACTCCGGTAGAACCAGGTGTACGGCTTACTATGCATGATATTGGAGAGCCTTTTGAGGCCGGCATTTACAGCCAAGCAGTGGGATGCCTCATTTACTTGTGTAACACGAGGCCAGACATATCTTTTGGGGTGTCTTTGTTGAGCAAATTCATGCACAGCCCAAGCACAAAGCATTGGCAAGCAATCAAACGCATTTTTCGTTATCTTAAGGGTACCTTGGATCTTGGTTTGTTCTATCCCGGGGGGGGGGGGGGGGGGGGGGGGGGGGGGGGGGCAGCTTGCAGCTTTATGCATACAGTGATTCAGATTGGGCTGGTGATTATAATACCAGGCAATCCAGTGGGAATTGTTTTTTTTCTTGGCAGTTCATGCATATCTTGGTTGAGTAAAAAGCAACCCACTGTTGCTACATCTACTTGTGAGGCTGAGTACAGGGCAATCTTCACAGCTAAAGTAGATTGTGTATGGTTGAGGAGACTATTGGCTGATCTTCGTGAGTGTCACCAGACACCCACCACCATTCTCACTGATAGCCAGAGTGCTATGGCCGTGGCACGAAATCCAGTATTTCATGCACGTACCAAGCACATACATGCAGGGGAGATCAGTTTATCTTATTGCCCTACACAGGATAATGTTGCAGATCTATTCACAAAGGCTTTACCTCGAGAAAAGTTTGAAGCTTTCCGCAAAGCTTTGGGCTTACTCTCATAAAGAGAGTGATCTGCTACCTTGTACAGGTTCACACTTCCACTACAGGGGGGATTTGTAGGCATATGCTCACTTATGGTAGTGCTATGTGTGAATAGGGCTTAACCAAAGGCACTTTTTCCCATGTGGTTTTTTCCCTTGGACATCAAGTGTGAAAGGACACTATAATATTTTGTACTTCTATATTATATGGATGTGGCACACATGCAAGAGTTGACTTGCATTTTGTGGATACCACACTTTTGGCTCTCTCTCTCTCTCTCTCTCTCATTTCTGTGTGTGACCTTCTCTACCCTGCACCTAACCCTAATGTGCAGGTTTGTGTGTGTGAGTGTGTGAGTCCAACACCCAACATGTTTTTGCTGTTTTTAGGACTGTTTTCAGCATGTAAACAGTGTGGGCAGCTAGTAGGGTTCATGAGAAGACCAAGGGTGTCCATGGGTGAGCCTAGACGTGCCAACAGAGCTTGGATAGGAAGCTGAAAGTTGCTGTTTGGGGAAAGCAGTGTTCGTGGACACAATTGTTTATCCTTTGTACTTGGAAAATTCCGATGCTGGAGCACCCACATCCTTTGTTGTACATTTTCTCTTGAGAAATAGAGAATTCCATCGCAGGGGGGGCCGGCCATTCCGATCCCAGTGTGGTGTCCTATGCACGTGTTTTATTGTCAATATTCAGTGGTTTATGTTTGAGTGTTTAAGTTGATTGATGGTCATGCAAAAGTGTGTTGAAGACCTTAGTCCCCCGGGCCAGATTCAATCAAAGCATAGGCTTTCTCAGATGCAGAGGCTTCCTTTCAGCAATTGGAAAGAGAAAACATCAAATGGAAAAGAGAAAACATCAGAAGTGGGACCACACTAACCAACAATTTTGCTACTGAGCTTATGGAAGCAGTCGAGTGTCAAGAGCATGAACAGTAGACAGCTTGGTCTAAGGATTTATGGATTCATAGATTTTATCCTTGAAGTATGGAATTGGCTTTACGTGCCCATGTTTAGCACTCTTTCCATATGGATTATTGTGGATTATAAATCAAGTTTTTGAGCAAACTACATGGAGCTCTCTCTCTAGATATCTTATGTGTATGCTGAGGAGAAATTTCTTTTGGCTCTAGCAAAGTAAAAGCTAAGTATACTTTGAGCTTTGCAAAGTTACTGCTTTTTGAAATTTATAGAAAGAGTTTTTGGACACTTAACCTTTGTATGCCCGTACAAGGAGAATTGTGTGTTGTTTGCCTTCAATTGTTTCAGGTAAACAATATTTATGGTTGAAAAGCCTAGTTTACATGGTTTTTCATACAGATATGACCAATGACTATGGACTATATTTTTGACATATCTTTGTTCAAGGATTTATACATATATGATGGTTTGGTGCATCTATATGGTTATCATTGGCTCAGTGATTCTTGGACTTTATATAAAGCTCTTTCTCTCCCTTTATAGAGATGGAGTATGTTTTTGGCTTCCTGTTCTATGGGATGCAATGGATTTCTGAAATTTATGGATATCTCATGGATCGAGGCTTTTCTATGGATTTCTATCATCGGCCGAAATGCCTGTAAAACTATATGCCGCAAAAATGTTTATGGAGCACCAGGATATTTATGCTTGTGACTCATTCTCATCTTATGTTCTACACTTGAGCCCACCTCTCCTTCCAGGTCTGTGATCAGAATACCACCACGAAGTGCACGTGGTAGAGTGAACTTGAGCCCACCTCTCCTCCAAGGTGTGTGAGGTCAAAGTACCAACATGGAGTGCATGTGGTAGAGTGAACTTGAGCCCACCTCTCCTCCAAAGTGTATGCTCTGAGTACCGACACAAAGTGCATCTGGTAGAATGGACATGACACCTTGTTGGCAGGGGACTTATGTCTACACCAAGGGTCATGTGATCTAACATCTCGTTGGCAGGGGACTGTGTCTATGTCAACTGTGGATGGATTTACTCATGAAAGGGTGGTAACCTTGATGAGTGATTTCATTAACCCTAATGAGTGATTTCGTGAACTCGTGGAAGGATCGTACCCTAATGAGTCTCACATGAACTCATGCAAGGGTAGTTTCCCTGGTGAGTGAAGTCTCGTGGAAGGGGAAACCCTGGCGAGTAGGTATGGTTTCATGGAAGGGTCATTGCCCTGGTGAACCACATGGACATGTGAAGCATGTTTGGCTTGGGCATGCGTATGCATCATAGGAGTGGTGTTCTTATGCAGTCCAATGGCATGGCAAGACGTTTTGTGTCTATGTATTCTGCTTATTTTATTTTTGCAAGTACTTGAAGCTACTTATGGATTCATGAATATTTGAAACACAGTTGGCTCCTGTGCCTGTATCTGGATTTTTGCATTTACTTTTGCAGAGTTGTGGACTCTTGATATGGCTTGAAGCGTTGGCAAAAGTTTGTTTGCTATTGGAAGATACAGCTTCATCCAAGTTTCCAGTTTTTGCAAAGAACTGTTTTCATAAGGAAGGGGGAATGTCACCAATTGGTCCACCCTCATGTTTTGGACAGTATCCGGTGAGCCCAGACTCATTATACAAAGGATGTGAACGGGGAATTTCTCCAAGTTATGATGGGTTGCCAGACACTTTGGAACTCATATGGATCGTGGATTTGCTCATATATGGCTCTTACACAAGATATGTGGATTTGCTCATATATGGCTCTTACACAAGATATGTGGATTTCATACAAGACCTGGAAGAACTATGGACGGTCAAAAACTGAAGCAAGAGATTCAGGGTGAATTATGCTAGCATGGACACGCCTGAATTATGGTTTAAAGTCTTGGATTCCAAGAATATAATTATTTATATGGTTTATAAGTGTATATGTAAACACTTATTGAAGTTGGGCAACTACAAGTTAATAATTTATAAGTGAATACACACCAGGTTGGACTTATTTTAATGTACCAAGGCCAAAACTCAATTATGGGCTCCCGGACATGCCCCTTATAGAAAAACGTGCTACTATTCTAGGTCTGGAGGCCTCTTGTGGAGGGCGCCTAAAAGAAGCAAACCCTGGCTTGCCTAGCACCCAATGTGTGCTTTTAATGGCTCTTTTGCTCAGAATTGAGAGTTGGTGACTGATTTGGAAGCTACAAAATTGGGCGACTTCTTCTCAACTATTTCCAGAGCTTGGTTCTTGATGCTAGCTGTGTTTCCAAAGCTGGTTGACTACTTTGTGGTGTATTCAAAGCACTTTTCAATTTTGGGGCTGATTTCTGATTTTGGAACAATTCTATCGCGAGAACTGTTGATTTCGTGGCTGATTTTCTGCGTATACGCATACTCAAGGCTGGTCGACTTGTTCTCTCTCTCTGGAGCTGGTGGACTGCTGTTTTAAGCTCTCCAGGGCTGGTCGACTTGCTTTTACAGCACCCCAAGGCTGGTAGAGATGCCCAGACACATGTATGGAAAGACGAAAGTGCTTGGAAGCTTGTTAAGGGCTGTATTTTATGTTTTGGGACTGATTTTTCAGCGCTTGGGCTGTGTGGACAGCAAACCCTGATTGCATACAGTGCATGTACGCAAAGGGAAAGATTCTGCAGACACTTGGAAGACAGTTCAAGGCTATTTTTGCTGTTTTTAGGACTGTTTTCAGCATGTAAACAGTGTGGGCAGCTAGTAGGGTTCATGAGAAGACCAAGGGTGTCCGTGGAGTGAGCCTACAAGTGCCGACAGAGCTTGGATATGAAGCTGAAAGCTGCTTTTTGTGGAAAGCAGTGTGTGTGGACACAATTGTTTATCTTTTCTACTTGGAAAATTCCGGTGCTGGAGCACCCGCACCTTTGTTGTACATCTTCTCCTCACGAATAGAGAATTATGTCGAAGGGGGGCCGGCCGTTCCAGTCCCAGTGTGGTGTCCTATGCACATGTTTTATTGTCAATATTCGGTGGTTTATGTTTAAGTGTTTAAATTGATTGATGGTCATGCAAAAGTGTGTTGAAGACCTTAGTCCCCCGGGCCAGATTCGGTTACACATCATGCCTAGTGAGGTTTACTACATGTATAGATCACCTTAAAAGTCAGTCTAACACAAAAGGTATAGACTCCCACCATCAATCCCCACAGGATCTTCTACTCTAAAGAAAGAGTTCGCCTTAATAATCACATCTGTGAGGGCAAAGACCTTAATGAACACTAGCACTAACAATGGAGTCATTCAAATCCATCCAGCTAAAACAGCAGTATAATGATCAATACGCTTGTTGCTCCAGGTAAACTAGTTCAAGAGAGAGCTCAAGATCAATAGCATGATCTAGTTGAATTCTTTTGGTACTCCCACACAATTTTGAACAAATAGATGTGTTTCAGTGCAGCTTATCCAAAACTTCCAAAAGAATTCCAATAATCAATGATATGTGCACACATATTAGTCTCCTTATCAAACATCCTCAATGGAACCACATGTACTATAGTTTGATATACTACCTGCTATTAATTGACCCGTCTTTGTTGTAATGCATTGCCCCTACAAGCTTCTTTCCAGGGTCTTGCAGCTGCTGCCTCAATGATATAGAATATACTGTAGGAATAGGGAACTCTAGTCACGCACATCAGAGGCTAAATAAAGTGTTTCATCAATTTGTAAAGTGATGAGATTCAGTGCACGTCATGAAGAAGATAGATATACCCACCATCTCCAGAACTCATACCAACTAGCATATCATGCCCATCTTTGGCCTCTGAATCAAAAGCATGACAAACTGGGTTCCCATTACTGAAAAGAATAGCTTTAATTGGATCCTGAAAGAGCCAACCAGGTATCAAAAACATAGTATTCCTGCTAATCAATGTTTTATACGATTGTCACCACCATAGATACATTTGAAGAAAGCCAAATATAAACAGAAGCAACAATAACAACAGAGCAATAGCAGCCAATTTTCATACTTGCCTTATCATGTGTATTATAATCACTAATAAAAAGGGTATCACCAACGTTAAATATCATGTAAGTGCCCTCCCCATCATAACTCGGCACCACTGGCCCATTGCTTGCCCCTATGCCCATGTTGGTTGTTGCCGCAAACTTGCTATTCCCTCCACTGACTTTGCTAGTGCCATTGCCTCCACCAAAACCTAAAGTCCTTGCTCCATTTCCGGAACCTAAAAGAAGTCTCTGTGTCACCATCTTTACACTATTGCTAGCACTGGAGCTATTATTCATTGGGGGGGTTGTGACAGGCTTGTCCTTTAAATGGGCCATGGTAACCTGTCAAAGCCAAAACGCCATTGTGCTAGAACAAGTCAGCACACATGTGCATACAAGCAAAATTCCCTATTACAAATACTGAGGACAGTGTAATTTTAACTTCAAGAAATCCTGAAGATTCAAACATTCGGCTTCCCCATGCATACTGTAGAATGTGTACTATGGTATCCTTACTTGGCTATAATATGTGGTGAGAAAACCTGATTGAGTGAATACTGAAAACAGCAGTGCTTTCAATGCATGTCGTCATGGTCCTATCACCACCAAGAGCTGGCTTACAACATCCCTACTCACATCACAATGACGAGGAGGTGAAGGTTATGTGTCGACCATAGGGTTTCTGGCAGTTGTGTATGCTACATGTTGATCACCCTCCATGGACAGGCTTGGCTTCCAAGCACCCAAAAGAAGGTATCTCAATTTTAGGGCCTCTGTGTGTGCCACCAATCATGCTACTTAATGATGTGACTCCACCAACATCCATGAATTCCTAAATGCCTACCTAGCACCCAAAAGAAGGTATTTCCACCTTCGTGCCCGTAATGCTGAGTGTCAACATGCCGATCACCTTTATGAGGAGGCTACAGGATATACATCGACCTTAGAGCCTTTGCACATTTGTGCTGCCAAGGCTTGCTTGCCACCACGGAGTGGACATAACAGGCATGCTTGTTCAAAAAATTAGTGAGGGCTCTTCATACACATATGCCGCCAGCTTGGACTGTCAATGGGATTTGGAGGCTGAGAAAATGTTTGAATTCTCATAGTTCTACAGGCAAGCTATGACAAGTCCATGTGTGCTTTTACAGGCAAACACCATGCTCATTTTTTTAATGGACTATGGGCAATTTTTAGGATCATATTGCCTCAGAGAGACATTTAATGGGAATTCCTTTTTTTTATTTTTATTTTTTTTTGCATCGAAAGGATCTGTACGAACCTGAGTGACAGCTTTGGCATGGCCATAGTGTAGACCCGGGAAGTGAGTCTTTTCATGAGAAAACTTGTATCGGCCCTCGGGGGTCTTGAAATTGGGTTTCACACCGGGAGACTGGGTGTTGGAAGCGGCCATGGATAACCGATCACGAGTCGTTGCGAAAGGGCGGACATAACATTGGGCGCCCAAATCCCGTCTTCTTCAACAGAATCTCGCGATGGCGGAGCTTAACATATGTGCATAAAAGCTAAGCTATGGAGCAATGGAATTAGCAGCTTTTTTATCTTCTGATGTGTTCCCTCCTGCGTGCTGCTGCTGTTGTGGGCGACTGCGATCCCCAGTCATTAGCAGAAAGGGAGAAAGACAGCTTTTTTCTTCTTCTTTTTGCTGTGTGGGCGATACGGGTATTGAATATCGAAGTTTTGAACGATCATTAGCCCGTCAAACCTTGCATTCCCCTTGTTGTCTTCACTTCCACTCTGAAACCCTTTCAAACTCGAAGAAAAGAGGAAAAAGATAAAAGATAAAGTCAGGATGTGTGCAACAAGGCTCGGCGCTTGTATTGGAAGTTGGCAAACCACATGCCTAATGGCATGCGGGAGGAGGGGGCAGGTATTGAACCCACGCTTGGTGATTGTTATATGTGCATCTCTCTCTCTCTCTCTCTCTCTCTCTCTCTATCTCTCTCTCTCACACACACACATTGGAGATGATAGAAGGACGCCTACACACACTTTTCCTTTATGTAACAAGTACCCGTTATATCGATGAAAAAATGCTTCCAATGATTAAACTCGTCCCTGGAAAGAGAAGAGCTAGGTGTGGAACTATCATCTGCATTCGCTATTGCGGAGTGGGAGGGATTCCTACGTGTGTAACAACTTTCCACAAATGTGCATATGACTGATCATGTTCACACTTGTCTTTGAGTGAATCTAAAAATTCACTTTTCAACTCCGTGAAACTCAACGAGTTGACTTGAGGCATGCGACTTAAAGCATCAGCCATAACATTATATCGGCCCTTGCGATACCTTAGTTGAAAGTCGAATTCTTGGAGGATTATTGCCTACCGAGCTTTACGACCTTTCAAATCAGTTTGAGTTGTCAACCATTTGATGCTCTCATGATCAAAAACAATCTCAAACTTAGCATCGTAGAGATAATGTCTCCACTTGCCTAGAGCATAAATGATGGCATAAAGCTCACGCTCATACGCAAAATAATTCAACTGAGCTCTATCCAACTTCTTGCTCTCAAAAGGTAATGGTCTTCCTCCCTAAAGAAGCACAGCACCAACTGCATGGTCACTAGCATCTGTTTCAACCACAAACGGTTTATTCGGATCTACTATTGCCAACATAAGTACAGTAGCTATGGTAATCTTAAGGTGATCAAAACTTTGTTGTTGGTCAACACCCCAAATAAAGTTATTACCCTTAGCCTCTAGTTGGTCCGTCACCATAGGAACCGCTAACTTAGCATAATCTCGAATGAATTTACGATAGAACCCTGGCAACCTAAGGAATATTTGTAATTCCTCCAAATTGGTTGGATGAGGCCACTTAAGGATTGCCTCTACTTTCGCATGATCCATTTGAATTCCCTCTGTCGAAATTATGTGACCCAATTAATGGATCTATGAGGCAAAAAACTCACACTTGCTCTCTTTAGCATAAAGTGTGTTTTGTTAGCAATTCGAATGCTAATCTTAAGTGTTGCAAATGCTCTTCCTCTGTGTGACTAAAGATCAAAATATCATCAAGAAATACTATAATGAATCGACCGAGATACGGGCGTAAGATGCTATCCATAAGCATCATAAACGTAGCTGGAGCATTAGTTAGACCAAACGGCATAACTACAAATTCATAATGCCCAAATATGTACGAAAAGCTATCTTAGGCACATCCTCCATGCGGATGCGAACTTGATGATAGCTTGACCTTAAGTTAATTTTGCTAAAGTATCGCACACCTTACAGTTGATCAAAAAGCTCATCAACTTGCGGTAATGGATACTAATTCTTTATCGTGATTACATTTAAACCACGATAGTCCATGCATAAACGCATAGACCCATCTTTCTTCTTCACCAATAAAATTAGTGATGCCCATGGTAAATTCCTAAGCCTAATGAAGCCCCTGGCGAGGTAGTCAAGAAGCTGGCGCTCTACCTCACTGGCTTCACTAGCGCTAAGCCTCTACTACGGAGGCTTGCAAACTGGCTTTGCATCCTTGAGCACTTCAATGGCATGTTGGACATTGTGCTCAGGTGGAAAACCAAATAGCAAGTCGCTTGGAAACACATCATGAAATTCATGCAAAAGACTTTGTAAAGAATTAGAAACTTGTTAAGTGAGTTAAGGAAAAAATTTAGTTTATTCATTATTATGCATAGCACTAACATGTTGTTCACATATGATAGAATTGAGAGATTCAATACTCAAACTGGAATTAAAAATCACCACCACTAGTATCATCATGACACAAAATTGAAGGAGACAAGGAAGTCGGATGCTCCAAGCCAAGGTGTCTTGGCCATGCATTTCTTCTCAATATTATCATCGAAGATCTGTGCACTTTTTATGACTTCTTCCAAAGTTTTAGGATATTGAGTTTTAACCTTAGTTTTATATTCATTATCTAGACCATGTAGAAAACCTCGTACCTTCTAGAAATCACCCAAACCTTTGAGCTTGAGAATTATCTCGCGATATTTGAAAATAGATTGGGTCAACGTAAGACCTTCCATCTTACAATTGTCCCAAGCATCCCAATTGCAATCCTTCTCATTCTCAGGTAAGAATTCTTTCCAAACAAGACCCTACAATTTTTTCTCGCTTAAAGAGAAACTTAGGCTTGACTTGCCATGTGCTTTAAATGAAAATATATAGAGTGGCTATTGGGACATGAAGACAATGGGAGGTCTTAATGCTTGCTTGATTTAGCAAGGTTAATGTTGTCTAGCCTACTTACAAGGATTATTATTTTCAAAGCACAAGAGGATTGCATGAAGAACACCCCTTTCCCTTTATGTGATTAATCTTTTAAGGTGATTTACTAAAACACCATGTGAATATGGACTGTCAGGACATGGGTAAGACTAGGCGGGAGTCCGGCGGTTCAGGGGATTTCGAACATCTGTGGACGGCCAGGGCCATTTTAGCGCCGGCAAGGGTTCCCATATCCGACGGTTGGGTGGAGAGTTGCCTTATTCTTTTGTAAGAGGTCTCATTGGAGGCCTTTCACCGATATCAGAGCTATGTGATCTACGTGCTAGCGAACTGCGTAGTCCTCGATAATCTACAATTCGTGGGTGAAAAAGACGTACAGCAGTTTGTGGCGTGAGGCAACAACCCAGCCATAAGATGGCATTTTTCACAAGCGTGGAGGAGAAGGGAGAAGCAGCTGTGCGCTCTAGTCTTGGGAAAAGACGGCGCATAGTAGTCTCACATAGCCAGCCAAAGCAAGGAGCCATGCAACAACTTTAGCACGTCATCTCACCACAATCGCTACACACATGCACGTCATCCCCTCAGTCGCTTGAAAACGGAATCGTTCTCTAGGATAGCTTGTGGAACACTTGAGAAATTCAACCATGAAAACACATGCTTTGCAAGTTTTAACAAAATCAAATAAATTGAACAAAAGCATAGCAAACATAATACTTAGCTCCAAGACAAACACACTGGGTGCAATCTTCCCCCCCCCCCCTTGTATGTGGCCTTCCCCATACGAGTATTTTTATTACCTTTCCACCAAAAATAGGCCATAGCCCCCAAAAATATACAAAGTGTGCTTTTACAGAGCACGACACTCTTTCACAACAAAAATAGAGTGTTCCAAAAATTGGGGCTAGGGTAAAGCCTTTAGGCTTTAATAAATTCAACATTATAAATATATTTTTCCCAATGTATCAAAATGGAAAAGTCAACTACTAAGGTTACAAGCTACGCTTGTAAAAATAAGTATGATGCGCATAAGAAACATTCTCCTCAACATTATTCATCAATCCTTGTAATCTTCATCACCTGAAAATATAAGCCCAATTAATAATTAAATTAATCCTATAAATATTAAACAGGCACAAACCATCACCAACTCATGATGACTACCAGGCGTACATACCCCAGGAATCATCTTGCCATACAAACCTAACTGAAATAATCATAGACGACCCCAAGCATACGTCATATACTGCACGTATTAATATTTATAGTGGTGTCACTCACGATATTAACCTAGTAGGCATGACGCAAGAGTAACCTAGGCGTCCCCAAATTACTCAAGAGGGGAAAAAGTTTGCAATTGCCTTCAATTGTAGGTTTGCTGGGTTTGAAAAGAACGAAGGATCTCAGGATAAGCTCAGAAAAATTTCTCGGGCATCCATTTTGCATCTTCTTGAGGATGGTTTTTGAATGTCAAAAGATATTTGATGTATTGGTTTCCAGTTCTTGTTGTTGTCGTCTCTTGATCAATAATAGCATCAGGAACTAAGACTTCTTCCTCTCCTTCAACAAGAGGTGGTTCCTCATAAATTGGGTGAGAAGGAAGTGTTCCTCGAAAGGGTTTCAAGAGATGAATACGGAAAGAGTTGTGGATATTCCAATTAGATGGCAACTCTAGTCTATAGGCCACATCGTTAATCTTGTCAATAATTTTAAATGGTCCATCGTATCTAGGTGCAAGTTTAACTGCAGGGAATTTTTCCACACTCTTCAATCGTCTCTTCTCAATTCTCAACAAAAGTACATAATCACCTTCTTGGAATGAAAAATCTTTACGCTTCCTATTTGCTTGAAATGTATACTTCTCTTGAGCTCTTGCAATACAATTACGCACTTCAGATAAAATACGATCAAAGTCTCGAGTATATTGGTTAGCAGCTTTAATCTTATGGGAGAGTCTAGTAGCCGGAATAGGCAAAGCTCTACCATAGATAATCTCAAATGGTGCTCGACCAGTAGCAGAATGAGGAGTATTATTATAAGCAAATTGGAGTAGATGTATGTACTTATCCCATGAACTAGGTTGCTAGGAAACATAGGCTCTAAGCATATCCATGATAGTGCTATTCGTGACTTCGGTCTGTCCATTATAGGTTGCTTCTACCTTGACCCTTTGCAAAAACTGAGCAAATCACATGAGGTTTTTGGCTATGGGGAATCCATCTATACGGTTAGATTTGAAATTCATGAAGCTTTGAGCAAAACCACTTTTTGATGAAGAAGAATGGTTTTGGGAAGAGGTAAGTGGGTTTGAGAAGTAGAGCTAGTTTGAGAATTTGAATTTTTGGTTAAAGACCACAAACCCTTCTTTTGCCCACCGGTTAAAAACCTGCAACTTTCTTGAGAGTTGTGTTGATGAAGACCTTTCACACCTTTCCACAAATCTCCTAGCCCAAGCTCTGATACCACTGAAAACGGAATCGTTCTCTAGGATAGCTTGTGGAACACTCGAGAAATTCAACACATAAATTTAACCATGAAAACACATGCTTTGCAGGTTTCAACAAAATCAAATAAATTGAACAAAAGCATAGCAAACATAATACTTAGCTCCAAGACAAACACGCTGGGTGCAATCTTCCCTCCCCTTGTGTGTGGCCTTCCCCACACAAGAGTATTTTTATTAGCTTTCCACCAAAAATAGGCCATAGCCCCCAAAATATACAAAGTGTGCTTTTAGAGAGCACGACACTCTTCTAACAAAAATAGAGTGTCTCAAAAATTGGGGCTAGGGTAAAGCCTTTAGGCTTTAATAAATTCAACATTATAAATGTATTTTTCCCAATGTATCAAAATGGAAAAATCAACTACTAAGGTTACAAGCTACGCTTGTAAAAATAAATATGATGCGCATAAGAAACATTCTCCTCAACATTATTCATCAATCCTCGTAATCTTCATCACCTGAAAATATAAGCCCAATTAATAATTAAATTAATTCCACAAATATTAAACATGCACAAACCATCACCAACTCATGACTACCAGGCATAAGTACCCCACAGGAATCACCCTGCCATACAAACCTAACTGAAATAATCATAGACGGCCCCAAGCATACGTTATATACCGGACGTATTAATATTTATAGTGGTGTCACCCACGATATTAACCTAGCCGGCATGACGCAAGAGTAACCTAGGCGTCCCCAAATTACTCAAGAGGGGAAAATAATATTCTTAAAGAGGACTTAAAATATATTCTCATAACATCGCTAGACACTGTTGTGGCTAGTCGTGCCATCAAAGGCTGTTATATCCAGTCATGGTTGGGTAGGGAAAAAAAGAGAGAGAGAAAGCAGCGACCAGTTTTTTGATCACTCTCTCTCTCGTTAGCATCCAGAGCAATGTCGTGGCGACAAATCCAACATATATATCTCTCTCTCTCTCTCTCTCTCTCTCACACACACACACACACATAGGCGAAAAGAGACCAGCATATCTTTCTCTCTCTCACACACATAGGCAGAAAGATAGCAGCATATCTTTCTCTCTCTCACACACACAGGCAAAAAGATAGCAGCATATCTTTCTCTCTCTCTCTCTTGTATCGAGAAGGAGAGAAGTATCAGTTTTTACGACGGCGGAAGGAGAGAAGTATCTCTCTCTCTCTCTCTCTCATCAGAAGGAGAGAAACACCTTTTTCTCTCTCTCTCTCATCAGAAGGAGAGAAACCCCTCCCTCTCTCTCTCTCTCTCTCTCTCTCTCTCTCTCTCTCTCTCTCTCTCTCTCTCTCTCTCTCTCTCTCTGGCGGAAGGAGAGAAGCATCTCTCTTGTATCGGCGGGAGGAGAAAAGCAACATCTTAACTCCAGCACTGAGGGGTGTCCACGAGAGCAAAGAGCAGTCAAGAGCGAGTCAAGAGCGAGTCGAGCCGGTTTTGGTCAGGTATTCATCTTCATCTTGCAGTTGAATTTGATTTGTTATCATGACCTTAGAAGATTCTGAGCACTATGAGGGTCAGCAACATGGCGTTCATCCATCTTTGGATAACAATGTGGCTGATCTAGATGTGGGTGATCATGGATTTGTGGATTTGCATGCACATACCTTGCTCAATCACGCACACAGCGTATTGAGCAAATTTTACTTTTTCTTTCTTAAAGTTTACAGACCATGCAAGAGAATCTTAAGCAGTTGGTCACTAGTTCAAGGTTTCGGAGTGTCCTGGTTGATACTCCAAGGGCATCTACTCCTAGGGGGTCAACTCAAGACACCAAAATGCTCGAGAATCAGGAAGTGGTAGCTATGCTCAAGAGCATGAAGCCTCCTGTGTTTCGTGGGGAAGAGAAGAAGTGTAATAAAGATGCAATAAACACTTTTTTACAAAAGTGGATGGACTTGCACCTTTTGAAGCGTTCTCCTGATGCTATTCGCGGGCTCGATGGCAAGTCTCACGCTTGAGGGCAAGGCCTACAAGTGGTGGATGAGCCTTGGCAAGAGCGATGGACCTATGACATGGGCTACTTTTAAGGCAAGAGTCATGCCTTAGTGAAAATGGAGTAGCATCAAGTAAATGGAAAAGAGAGGATGAGCATGCATTATCAATCATTGTAATTGGCCTCTCAGATGCATTCATACATTGTAGTTCCTTTACATCCGCATTAGGAGGAGCCTAGGATACACTTGACACCTTGTTTGGGGCTAAAGGGAAGCATTCAACAATATTCAATACTTCGGGCTTAAAATGAACTTTTAAAAATCCTATGCTACACACATAGGAATGCACATTTAGGGAAAAAGCATCACACAACATATTTGAGCACCATTAGTTTTTGCTTAAAAGCATCACACGATAGCTTACGAGCACTAGAGCATCATTAGATTTTGCTTAAAAATCCTACACACATAGGAATGCACATTTAGGGAACAAAAAAGCATCACACGACAGATTGGAGTGCCATTAGTTTTTGCTTAAAAGCATCACACAATAGCTTACAAGCATTAGAGCACCATTAGATTTTGCTTTAAAACATTCTAAAAGAATTTTTCACTCTTGACATTAAAAGCGCTCAAATGGAGGAGGACAAAAGTTGTTAACTTAAAAGATGGCATTATATCATGCAAAAAATAAAAAATGGAAGTGTCACCATTGTGGGAAAGTATGACATTGTAAAAGATTGTTAAAAAAAGAAAAGTAACACCAATTTTGATGTCTAATGTGATATAAGTAGACACGAAAAATGTATCTTTTCATCATGGAGAATATAAGCATCTATTTTAGATCTATTTAAGCATGAATCACTCTAACTTCTACCTGAGGTGTAAGGTATCTCCAATTAGTAGTGATCATCAAGTTTATGGACTTGTGACACTAAGTGGCATGTTTGAGTCGTGAACTTAATTAAAACATAGGCTACTGAAGCACATACCACTGTAAGGGAGGCCCATCATCAATGGGGAGCATTGGAGACATGGTAATGGAGGGGGAGCATACTTCATTATTGTATGGTTCATCCTTTATAAGGTTGTTTGTAATTGTGAAAGGAAGAGGTAATGGAGGGGGAGCGTACTTCATTGTTGTATGGTTTATCCTTTATAAGGTTGTTTGTAAATGTGTGGTTATTATTTGAGTATTTTTGGGCCACTTGTTTGGCATGGGACTTGGGCCACTCATGTACTTAGTCTATGTTAATACAAGCGTGATTGTTTGTGTGATTTTGCTTCTTCATTTTCATAATCTATTGTGTGTTCCTTTATTAATATTAAATCAATGGCCCTAATCATTTTTAGTAGCCTCAACTTTGATCCACCATGAAGTTTAACAAAGTGGATAGAAATACTACAATTACACATGCACATAAGCCATGCTTAAGTTTACACATGTACATAGAAATACTATAATTACAAATGCACATAGGCCATGCATGAGATTATAGGGTGCCCCACAATCTAACAAAGCCTTGTTTTTAGATTGGAGATTGGAATAATAGAACGGTAGTTCTTAGAGGAGGCATGCACAACAACGCCCATACTAGATAACCGTTGATAAGTTGGGCTACTTTCGTATATAGGAATTAGAGCAGGTGGGGGGGATGTATGCTGAAATTTCATGTGAAGGATGGTCACACTAATAAATCTTATTATGTAATGGTGCCATGAGTGCAGTGCCAACATCTAATCCTGGAGGATGTAGAAACTAGAAGGCTACTCTAGAAGGTGGGCCTGTTATACTTTTTTAGACTCTTGATATGGGGCATGGACTACCTTAGATGCTTCTAAATAATGAATTCTTATGACAGGACAACAAAGGTCTTTCAGGTGGATTCCATCCATGACTAAGGTAGACAAAGAGTAATCCTCAGGCTAACCATGGTCAACCATACTTGGGTTCAACACAATACATCAGAAGTAGAGAATGGCTATGTTTGGCCATACCAAAATCAGAAAGCCCCATTGGACTCTGATTTGAGAGACTACAATACCTCATCAAGCTTGGCAAGGCAATTTGTACCTTTTTTTTTTCTCTAAACCCAACAAGTTCACTCCAAGGTGCTGTTAAAATTTTATAGATCTTATAGAGAGCAAGATGCCAAGGCTACAGTCTAGATGATAGGGTGTTGTTAAAACGTGTTGTTAAAACTTTATAGAGCTTACAAAGAGCAAGATGCCAAGGCTACAATCTAGAATTTTGCTGAACATGTTTATCACGAAATTGAGCGGCTCTTGACACTAGGAGGCCAATACGTGAGTACAGGACATCTTCTTACCAAAATCATTTACTCAGGCCATAATTTACTTGGGCCTTTAAGCTCTTCAATAGTTGCCAAAGCTTGCAAAAAGACCAGTACAGGGCCAGCATTCCACTCAAACTCTAAAAAAGCCAAACGAGATGCCAACTCACCACCCCAGCACACCAATAGCACTATGATGCACAACTCTCCCAAATGCATGTAATACAAGTCCATAATATAGTAGAGAATGCCCAAAACATTGCCCACTCTATAAGAACATAAGAGGCAGCTGGAGGCTTAAAAATATAAACTCTTGAGATCCAAACATGCTTTATCTGAGACACGGAAACTACCTATCCAAAAGTGCTTTTGCAGCATGCGGTCAAGATGGCCAAATTCTCTTCCCAACTTCTTGTAAAACTAGTAAACTGAGGTGAACCGACTTACAACACACACGCAAAGATTCCTAATTTTCTTGGTTGGGTACAATCACAATTGGTGATACTCAATCAGTGTGAATCTCATAAATGAAATCTGCAGCAGTGAGTTTGTCAATTTCCTCCTTTACAAATGTTGTTACAATTGTTGAGCATTTTGGATTCATTTGTTAAAGACGTTGCTTGATTGAGCTTGAACCTTCCATGATAGGGATGGTGTGCTGAACCACTTTCAGCGGCACGCCCTTCATGTTCTTGTAGTTTCAAGCAAAGTAATCCTTAAACTCTTTTAAAAAAGTAATCAGTTCCTCTTGCTCCTATGGGGTTAGGTCCGTGGTAATAAAGACTGGTTTGGGATCTTCACCAGGCTCTATAATATCTACTTCTTTCACCTCTATAGGTCCATTATATGAAACTTGTGTTTGTTCACCTTTGCACCCTCATGTGAACTAGTTTCCTTTCATCAACATCAAAGGTTTTGAAATGATTGGGAATATTTTGTAAGTCTGGCTTCTCCTCGTTCTCCTTTTTTTGCCAATGCCTTTTTTGCTTCCCGTTCCGCTTCAACCAATGCTTTGTTTCTTTGCCATCTTTCTGATCTTGTGAGCTTGGGGGTTTCTTAGCTCACTGTTGGTTCTTGAGGTCCTTGTAGCATTATATGACTTAACTCTTCTCCCCAATTCTTAGAGAATCCCCATGAATTTTCGTGGCCTCAACATATCTTAGTCTCATTGAGCATCCGTGGTCTTCTTCTAAGAATGTCACTACGGTTAGCACAATAATGCTTCTTCTTCATCCATCTTGGAAACTTCAGCCTTGCGACTAACTCCAAAGTCTCTTTCTTGCAATTAGTTTGAGACTCTTGCTCTTTTCAAACAGCTCTCCCATAATTTGTCTAGCACAGATGGCCTCATTATGCGCACTGTGGCGAATTGCCATTTCATCCTCCCAATTTGGCTCCACAAACTTTTATCCAGTCTTTCCCAGACATATATAGTGGTCAGTGTATGCATCCAATTTTTGTAGATAAGTGTAATCATAGCCAAGTTGTGAACTAGCTTAGCACTCCTCATATAAAAGGTCTACCAAGTATCACATCGTATGAATCTACATGTCCATTCACAACTGTACACGTATGGCGGTAGCAAAATCAGAAGACTTTCATCTTTAGGTTCTACAAAACCCCTATAGGTCGTGACATGGTACCGTCAACCATTTTTACAATGAGGTTTGTTTGCTCTAAGGTTGGTTTTTCCCACTTTTTCTAACATTGCTTCATGATGATGCTTACTCTAGCCCCACTATCAAGAATCGCAAGAGCTTGATAACCCTTATGCACCCACTGGAAGTGTTGCATTCATGTCATCACTCTCATAATACTTTCCCATTTAGTTGACCAAAATTTGAACTAGTTCTGGCAAGTCACCCCTTCAACCAATTCCAAATCTTCCTTGATCGACAAGGGTAATTCATCCTTGGTTGGTGGCTTGGCTTGCATTCTCCCTTCCACCAAGTCTTTTAAATTAGTCCAAAGTTGGGGGTTTCTTCTCAATTAGGTTCCAATTGGCATTTTTATTTCCTCAGAGAGAAATCTTGTCAACCCTGCCACATCTCGGACTCGACCAACATCATTATTGTATGATTTTAGGTTAGGATTTATCGAGTCATATAGAGGATTTATCGAGTCATATAGAGGATAGTCTCCTCTTTCCTCAAACATCCTTCATTTAAAAAATTGTTCTTTCCTCCTTCAGAGTCAGTCTCACCCTTGTCGTGTTCTGGCATAGGATTTGGCACATTTAATTGTTTTGATTCCCATGTGTTTTGTCCAAGATAGACCATTCTAGTAGTAGCCCGATGGCTGGCCTATAAACATGCCTCAAACTTCTTCTATTCTTCCTAAACTAGGGCTATGTGACCTCTAGTTTCTCTATTTCCTTATGGGCATTTGGGTACTCACCCACCCCGCTAGGTGTGTTGGGTTCCATGGCTAGTTCGGCTTCTTTTTGTGTCACCACTTCCTTTCTTGTAGAGCAGCACATTGTCTTGGCTTGACTCGATGAACGCAGTATTGACTGTTCCCTCATGTGAACCATCCTGTATCACCACAAAGGGTCTCTTTGTCCTACTTTCTTAGCCCTTCTTCTTCTTCCCAAACATATGAGTAGAAGACTTAGGTAGAGGTTCTCCATCATTTTTTCGGATCTTTCATGCTTGTGCATGTGTCTTGACATTAAGTGGTTACCACCCTTGATCACACCCCAATCATTTAGAGTCTCGTGGTTGGGTTAGTGGTCTTGTCAAAGTCTCTCATGTGATTCTATAAGGATAGTCCTTGATTCGGTGGTCAATTCTACATTTCACACAACTCAACATTGGGTGTGTTTTAACTTAGGTAGTCTGCAGGTTTGTTGCATTGACTTTGTCAGGACACTCAGTCACATGGTGAGGTCCTTGGTAGTGATAACATTGCAATGGGGCTCTCCTTGTTGTGGCATTAAATTCTTGCTCTTCCATTACTTTGCAGTTTAGAACACTAGTACTGGTGTGTTCCCTTGCATCAGAAAATACTTTGGGGTTATCTCTGAAGTGTCATCTAACTCCTCCATGATTTGCCGAGGTTCTCATACATACTCTCCTTCTTCTCGCACCTCTTTAATAATTATTTGATTCATTGGCATTACTCTCTGGTGATAGGACAAGTAGTGGTATAGGCACTTCAGGTACTCTATATATTCCCGTGTTTGGTTTTTACACATTTGACATGCTTGCCCTTGAAGCATTGCCTTACTCTAGTGGTGCTGGTAAGCTAACTATTGTTGTATAGGAGGTAGCTAAGGTAATCGAGGTACTTATATGGTTGTTGTGGTGGCACACCTGTTAGTATTATAGTTCCCAAGTTGCATATAATATAAGCAATACATCAATAGGCGAGGCCTTAATTGAGGACACTCAGTGCTCGTGCAATTTTATCGGCATATTAAACACCATACAAACTCCCGTCTGGGATATGGATGATCGTTAATGGGAATATCCCTCACCTCCTTTAGCTTTATTTTATCTAGAGGCATAATACTTAGCTTATCTAAGCTCGTATCCTTAATTTGCCTCTTTGAGGTTGTTTGGCTCGAAGCATATGAGCAACAAAGGTACTGAAGTGACAAATTTGTTGTCATTAGGTTGTGGCAACTCAAGCATGTTATCCTCAAAGTCATCAATGGCTAATTTGCAATATACAACAAGCGATGTTGGCTTAGCCAATAGCAAATAGTCATGCATCCTTATGTCTCTTACCTCCCTATGGAAGCCACTCAAGCATGTTATCCTCGAAGTCGATGGTGGCTAATTTGCAATAATCAACAAGCGATGTTGGCTTAGCCAATATAGCAACAAATATTCATGCATCCTTGTCTCTTACCCCCCTATGGAAGCAAGGCAACAATTTCTCATCAATTTACAGTCTACAAAATCATGTCGATGTGAATCTATAGATTAAAAAAAACAATTTTTGGGGGCGCAAATCTTACTTTTTCAAGTCTAAAGCATCCAGTTTGGTCCTTTGCAACATGAATGTTTATGTGATAACCAACAAAAAGGATCAACAACGGCTCCTTTATTTTTCAAATTTTCAAGATTTAAAACTGCAAAAAAGGGTGTTCATTGACGTAAGAGAGCTCCCACCATGCAAGTATAGATACAAATGATTTTATTTATTTTTGCTTTTCTAACTCTTAATCAATGCAAACAGCCATTTTAAAATGCACAAACCCTTCTTTTTCTCTTTTTTCTCCTTTCTCACAATCTTATCCACAACTTATCCTCTTCTCAACAACCACATAGCTTCAACCACTCCTTTGCCTCTCTTCATATAAGGATTGTTACTCTTCTCTACCCTTGCACTCATACACACAAGCATAAAGAGGAACATGAACCAAGAATGAAGTATTCTCTCCTCTCAACTCTCTCTCTCTCTCTCTCTCTCTCTCTCTCTCTCACACACACACACACACACACACACACACACACACACACACACACACACCATAGACACACAAGAGAACAAGGAGATAAGAACTAGAGTTAATTGGAATAAGGAGGGATTATGTCTTTGCATTATGAGAATTTGATATATATACAATTGGCCCTTATTCACACTTGGGCGCTCAAAACTTAAAAAGAGATGAACCAAATAATAACAAGAGTTACATAGGCTTGGGCATTGTTGAGAAAAGTAATGTGTGAGGGTGCAACATGAGTAGAGCAAGGGGAGGAGCATGCACATTAGAAAAGGATAGACTAAGGGTACATTAGCAAAGATTGATTTGTATGGTCGTTTGTAAAAGGTGAAGTCAAAGGTCAAAAAGGTAGCACATGAAAAGTGCAAGGAGGCACATGTAGTGTGAGCATTTATGAGCGCATGGTTGGCACTAGGGTACACACATCTTGTGAGATGGGAGCTCCATGAGAGATATAAAAGGATGTACTTGGATCAACTCTAATGCAATGAGATTATGTAGGTTTGTGCTTAATCACTTGTCATTATCTTATTATTAGTTTAATCACATTTTGTATTATCTTAATCAATATGCTTAATCATGTTTCTCATATGTTTTCATCCACCATGAGCTCAACCATAATCATATGTTTTCATGCACCGTGAGCTCAATTATACGTGATTTCTCAACATGGTATCAAAGCCATGCCCTTTCATTAATCTCTCAAGCTAGTAGTTAAGTAGGATGTACTAAATTTACACTAATTAGCCACTAATTCCTCTCTTCCTGTCCACTCATTAAGTGGGAAATCTCATCAAATCAGCTCATTTCAGACATAATAGAGCAATGTGGAGCTAAGAAAGCATCAAATTGAACTTCTAAGGAATCTTCAATCAGCACTTGAGAGTTTCCAAAGAGGTACTAAAGCTAGCGGGACGAAAATTGATGCACTGGGGCATAGGAGAAGGCGCTCTTCTTAATCTTTTTGTAGCACCAAGTTGGTTACGTCTGCCACGACAACATAGCCGATCACCTTATTTGTGGTATTGAATTGTTTGAACTACTACGCGTTGCAATGGTCCTCTCGCTGCCAACACTATAATAACTACTAATTGTGTTTCCCAGTTATGTAACCGCTCCCACTTGCAAGCTTCAATATGCTGATGTCCGCCAAATTTGTGTAAAGCACCTATTTCCTGTTTGCTTCAAACAGCTGCGTTCACAAATTGATAAGGCATCTATGGGTGGATATAGGGTCCGATAAAAGGATGTCAAACTGAAGAAAGTATAGGGCCATGGGATAGTTGATGAGGGCAAGGGTATCCATGGTGACTATAGTTGATGGCACAAGCGACTATGTCGTCAGCAACGTCGTGCATTAATTGAGGAAGAGGCACTTTTAAAATATAGACACATTAGATCGTGGAGGATGAACGGTAAAGTCACTGATGTAAACTTACCAGCCATGGATTTTTGGTTTAGTTGGTGGCATACTAGATATCCCCATTGGAGTAAACATCTTGTAGGGGTAAGTATTGTTTTCTTGGTTCTCGAAAAGAATAGCTTGTATTTTGAATCTAAATTATCAACTTAACTATATGGTTATAGAATGCGGTTGGAGGATGCAATTAACTTAATTTCCTGTTGTAGGATGTCGACGATGCTTGTGTGCCGCACATGCCAAACTCCAATCTAAAAGAAACGAAGCATGCAAGTTGAGGGTTTCAGGGGAACCATCTCTTTATATGATGTAGCTGTTTCAGACCTCGCTAATGCCCTCTTGCAATCCACAAAGAAGCATGCATTCATGCAAGGCAAATATCACGAAGCAGGCTCTACAATACCAAAGTTGATGAAGAAGGCCAAAACATCAAAAGCTCCAAGTCTGTCAAGCACTAGTAGATTGGTGGGAGAAGTAGTGAGTGGCACATTACCTTGCTGTGTAGAGATGTTCAACGTATCGCCCACATTAAATCGTGTGTCACTCTCCACACAATTTCCTACAGCTCTGCTTTAGTTGTCTCTCCCTCTGCATTTTTTTGACCACCTATAGTTAAAGGAATAGTGGGTGGAAAGCTTAATCTCCTACCTTGTTTCTTGTGTGGTTGGATTTTTATGACATACTCTGGACGATGTGATGAGTTATCTTCCTCAAGATTTATAACCGTGGGTTTTTGACACCGACTAACAGTAATGTTATCACCAAGGATGGTTAGGTGACCAAGATGGCAAGTGCAAAAAGAGCATCAAGAACTATGGGCAAGGTGTTCCAGCTCCTTCTTTTCTATGGCATGAAAGAATGGTCTAGGGGGCAAAGGCGTCAGTTCATGTGGTTTTGTAAACAGCAGTGTGGATCATACTTGGAGAGTATATAACACCATTTGTCAATCACCCTGCTAGATCCCTGCTTGTTTGGCCAGTGGGACATGGTACAAACGTGACTGTGGATGAGATTCAAGAATTGGAGGCTGGTGGGTTTGTGTTATAAAAGGGACAATGTTAGGAAGCAAATGATGTCAGCCAACGGTCAACAAGGTACAGAAGTGGCATATCAGATATGGCAGCCAAGTGAATAGATTCGGCAATTTCAAGTACATCTACGGTCTTTGAGCATTTGGTCATTAAAGTTGGGTAGATGGAAGTGTTTGTAATTGAGACTGAGGAATCACTAGTACGCAATAAAAAATACCATGTGACTATGGAAAAGAATTCATCATGCACGTGTCCTGATTTTCAAATCAGAGTAGGTGCTTGACGACCATATTGTGCATGCAAGCACCTTTACTTTATATATTTACGTATCTTTAGGTTAGATGTGAACCATAATATGTTTATACATCAACCCACTCTAAAAAAGGAGGACCTAATGAGAATGTTCAATAGCAGGAGAACAATGTGAAAAGGACCTAGTACTATTGATGACATTGTACTGTAGTTTTGAAAAGATCTTTCATGTTGCAATGATAAAACGTCCAATGTCTCAATTCTCTAGCAAGGACTATTTACTTTTCATTTTTTTAATATGTTTTAGGACAATTAATGTGGTTATATATCATTGCCTTGAATATGTTCATTCCATTCATCTACTTTTTAAGAAAAAAAGTGGATAGACATGCATCTACTTTTCTAAATTTAAGGAAAAGCCATGCATGTACTTTTCTAAATTTAGGAAAAAGCCAAGTATCTACTTTTCTAAATTTAGTGGGTAACCATGAAAAGTAGATTTTTGATTTTTGCTTTTTGTATATATAATTTTGACCCCTGCCTCTTACTCTAATCCTCACTTCCAAATGTTGTTGCCTTCCTCTCCCTCTTGTTGCCTCCCTCGCCCTCTCTATTATTCTCTTCATTGCAACCCTTATGACCATCAACTACCTTTTTTCATCTCTAATGGCTTCTTCTAATGGCCCTAGCTATACTCAAAAGGAAACCCTGGAAAGGATTTGCAAAGATTTATGTAACAAAATGGGCGAATATGTAACAGAACATCTCAGAATCGTAGTAGAGGCCCGCAATCATTGAGCAAAGATGCTATGAGCCTTTCTGAATCCCCAGACCTATGCTGTGTGTGGACTGCACCGCGGCAAAGTTTGAACCCCAGAAAACTTATCCCAAAACCAAAAAAAATAAAAAAATTAATTTTGGAAAAATAAAATAAAAAAAACTAAAAATTTAATTTTAAAAAAAAAGAAAAAAACCAAACGTGTGGAGAGGAAAGATTTTTTATTTGGATAAAATTTTTTTGAAAAGAAAAACCCCCAATCGGCCTAGGCCTCGGTCTCGGTCTTTTGATATATATATATAGGAGAGTGAGCCTCCATAGCTTTCTTGCAAGTGAGAGCTTATGGGAAGTTGTGTCCTATATGTAGCCCACCCCCCAAGGAGTAAAGTGAGCATGTGGGATAAAGCCCTTACCCTTTCCTCCACAAGCAAATAGGCTTTCGCCCCTTCCCCCCAAGGGAAACGGACTGTTTTGAGGACTACAGGAGCTCTAGATAGGTGAACACGGTGCTGTAAAGCACACTAGGACCCTTTGAACGATACGCTCATTTCGAGCTATCACACGCCCTAGTCCAGGTTCGACCATAAGTAAGGGGGTCAAAAATGGGTTAAAAACAATCTTAAAAAAAAAGTAAAAACGGGGTGCGAAATACACAAGAAACCACTTGTGTGGACTTCAAGGGTAGTTACCAATGCACGTAGGGTACCCACGTCACATGCATCTACGCTCTGGTCGGGTGCTGGAGTCTGAGCCACTAGAAAGCATTTCGGTTTACGCAGGCTCACACCATCCCTCCACGTTAGCATCTTGGCCTTCCACTGGAACCCAAGGAAGTGCAACCCAAGATCCAGGATAGCGGATAGTGATTCGTCCTCTAACTCAGAAGCCATGGAAGGACACCCTACCAAGAACCCTGAGGAGACTAGCCAAAACATGCCAGTGTGGGCCCCACAACCCGGATCTAGCATGTTTAGTCGTCCAATAGAGACCTTTAGTAGAGCTACGCGCTCTGAACATGTGACAACAAGCGAAGTAAATGAAGAAGGTGGGGTAGTGGATTCGCCATTCACATCTCCTGTAGACCCTACCCTCCCAAAGAGTGTCCATGTGGATATTCTTCCCACTTCGTTTAATGAGGGCCCTACTGAGCTACCACATTCCGATGCTCTTCCTAAAGTAGAGGTCCCTAGAAGCCAATCCATAAGAAGTGACATTGCATCCACTTCAAGAGAATCGTTTGGCACACCAAGTCTGGATGGGATATTTCTCAATGAAAATTGGGAATATGATCTACACACAGAGACTCTAACTGACCTATACACGGGCTACACATACCATGTAGGTTGGTTAGAAGTCCTACGATCTACATCTAGCGCCACTAATCTATAGGAGCAACAACAAATGATATGTGAGGTTATTCATAGAATTATCCAAATTGAGAGGCAAAATAGGGGAGTGAACTTAGGTTCCACTGGCCCTATGAGATTTTTGGATACAGGCAAGGCAAAACAACCAACCCTATCACAATTGGAGACTCCCTTGATGAGTCCCATAGACCCTTCGTATGTTGTTTCGCCTGGAGTCTCAATGCAGGTTGAGCCCACGAGCAGTAACTTTAGCTTTCCAACCTTGGCTCAACTTTCCATTAAGGAATCCACAATGCCTACCCCAATGATGAGCATGACAGAAAGTGCACCTGTTACCACTGTAGTTAGTACGACACCGCTACCTGGTGGAACAGTACCTACAACAGTGCGTGGCAGTGCCTATCGGTCTTATGTACCTATTGCTACTCATGCTCATGTAGCTCCTACGCCTGTTGGTATGCCAATGGCGTATGCTCCACGACCACCTTATCATAACCATTATCCAAGGGGAGCTAGGCCTAGTCACATATCATATCCTACGTCATTTGCCAACATACCCAGACCAATGCCAACTCCTATCAGCCAGGCTATCCCAGAAGTGCCTCCACCAGCTATGCCTGCTCACCTAGGTGATCTCACAGCATTTGCTCAGATGATCGGACGATCTATTGCGGAAAACATGTGGGGCATGCCTGAGAGAGAACCTAGAAGCAAGGCTGTACAAGTGGCTAAGCTCACTCAAAACTTCAGTGTGGTAACGAGGATGTTAGGAAGCACATTGAAGTCTTCGAACACGTGTGTGATTCCTTGGAAGAGCACAATAAAGCTGCATAAGTGTAAAGCCTTAGGCTTAACCTTGAGTGGGAAGGCCGGAGATTGGTATCGAACCTTAAGGGTTGACGAGCGCACTCACTACCCCACTCTCAAGAGATTGTTCTTGAAAGAATACATACGTGAGGGTGTGCTTTGGGGAGTAGCATCTCAACTCCAAAAAGCTGAACGCGAGGAAGGGGAGTCAGTGAGAGACTTTATAAGTCGATTGAAGCATCTAAATTCGCGCTGCACTCCCGATGAGCGCTTCAATAATAACCAACTGCTCGATAGATTCATCCGAGGATTGCATCTTGAGGACATATACAATGGCCTAGTCATTCGAGGTCTTACAACGTGGGAAGCAGTCACTGCCAATGCAATCCAGTTAGAAGACAACTTGATGATTGCAGG
This sequence comes from Cibotium barometz, assembly GCF_041138505.1. Classification (NCBI taxonomy): domain Eukaryota; kingdom Viridiplantae; phylum Streptophyta; class Polypodiopsida; order Cyatheales; family Cibotiaceae; genus Cibotium; species Cibotium barometz. The sequence continues at coordinate 25,581,206 of NC_141107.1, read as the reverse complement.
TAAAAAGGTATCTTCGGATACAAAATCCGTTAGTTCGCAAGTATCTGGGCACGAGCCAATGACGGTGAAACCTATTGCCAAGGAGCCCAAGATATCCGAAATGTCTGTGATGTGACCGACCTTACTAAGGCTCTCCAAGAATACTTTAGGGGTAATCGAGCTCCTCAGAATAGCCATATGTACCCAAGGAGAGAGCAACAATGGTGTTCGGTTTGCTTAGGACCACATAGCACGAGTGAATGTCCCACATTCAGAGTCAAATTCAATGGGAATTGCAATGCATGTGGTAAGTATGGCCATCAACCTAAGGATTGCCTAGTACTTAAGCAAATGTTGGCAAATCAGGCACCACTAGTCTGGTCAAACACATCTCAAGTACCCGTGCTAATGCCTGCACAACCTGTCGAGCAACCGTCACAACACATAGTTCCAAGGAATCCAAATGTAGTCCAGTCTATGCCGTTATCACCGCTAGTGCTAGGACCACAACCTCCACATCCAAGGATTACCCCAATAAACCAGATGGGTTGTGAGTCACATAGTGCGTGTGGGGATTATGAAGAGGAGATAGACCCCACTGCTCCATATGGGATTGATACATTTGAAATGATTCCCCAGTACTACATGGAGGATCATTTCGGGCAAGTCAAGCCTGTATATCAAGCGGCTGCTCTCGCCACCACAAGAGGGCAAAACCTTAATACCTTGGCGAGGAGACCACCTCTTCAATGCTATGATTGTGGTGGACCGCATCGTGTAGCGGAGTGCCCTAATAGGCTACAGAAGATCGCTACTCAAATGCAACCAAATCAAGGGAGCACATCGGGAATGCCGGTACTTACATGTAATCGTTGTGGCATAGATCATTTGATCGCTCAATGTCCGCATAATCCTAATGCACCCAAGATTACGCCATTGAATTTGGTTGAGGTCATCAACCAAGCACGAGGAACCACACCCGTTGTACCCGCGAATGTAGTTACACGGTCAATGCTTCAAAATCAAAACTACATTCTTAAAGAGAGGGATACTGCATCAATCGCTTAGGCAAAGAAAAAGAAAACACGGCGGAAGAGATCGCTTAATGCCACGAGCCCCAAGCCTAGTTCAAAGACTAACATAGGGACAGGAGACGACCCCGTGTATATGAATGATCCTGAAGATGATTCTGATTCAATAGAAACCATGGGGACCAAAGCCACTACCTTAAGGGAGGACCCCACTCGGGAGCTCAACGAGGGAGAATCAAGTGAGTACATAAATAAGGAAAAACAGAAGGAAACTTCCTCGGCCCCACAACCAAGTCAGTTAATGCCCTCTCGACCACCCAAACTGACTGAGATTCCCCAAGACAAGCCACGTGGGTCAAAAACCCTCAAGAAAAAGATTGGAACTTACCCAAACCCAGTTGAGGAGATTGAACAAGTGCAACACTTAAGGGGTTTGGTGGAAGAAACACAAAGAGAACTGGAGTCAAACCCGAGAAAAATCAAAATTCCAGACACAGTGTTTCCTACGCAAGCTCAGCCTCACAGGAACCATAAACCGTTAGCTATACCTAGTATCAGTCGAGAAGAAAGTGAGGATAGGACATTAGGAAGTGGGCAAACACCCTTTTTGCTTGAAAGAATGTTTAGTGAGGGAATGCCTGACCCCATCGAAGAGGAAGTGATTCTATCTTCACCAATCCTTGACTCCATCGAAGAGGAAGTGATTCCATCTTCACCAATCCCTAGTCAAGGGGCGATGTCTCGAAAAGTACCGTTGAATGTGTCTAAGCTAATGGATTTCATGTCCTCTAAAATCAGAACCACGATCATATCCAAATTATACAGAGATCCTGAGCTATTCTTAGCTCTTCGGGCATTTCTCAATGGAGAACTAACGGCGGGGCTACCACAATTTGCAAATATGGATAGACCCGACACGCTTCAAGATGAAGGGGAGCATTGGGATCTACAACCCAACTTAGATGAAGATTCGGTCGTTGAAATACCTGTTAACAAGTTGGGATAGTACTTTGAAGGTGACGAATCTAATGCAACCCTCCCCATTACTACCAAAGGGATTAACTCTAAAGGGAATCCTTGATGGTGGTGCTGGAGTGAGCATTGTGACTAAAAATTGTTGGGAATCTATGGGGAGACCTCACCTCAAAGTCACAAACATAGTGGTTAAGATGGCAAACGGAACCATAGCTAAACCTATTGGAATGTTAAGGGACCTTAAGATCAAGGTCCTGGGATACAAGGTAAAACATACCTTCATTGTAATGGATTTCTCCAAGCATCCTATGTCATATCAAATGATCTTAGGACGTCCTTTCATGAGGGAAGTACAAATGGTGCATGATTGGTTGAAAAACCATGTCTACCTACAATTCCAGGACTCTGTCATTCGAGTTGATCTTGAGAATGGTCGTGCACATCCTTTAGGAAGCAAGGTTATCATTGATAATCGATCGGATACCACTGTTCACTCCGCCCCATTAAGGTATTGCTATACATGCAAAAAAGAGACTGATGATGGGAAAGATTCTCCTTATATGGATGTCCTACCGGGTATGACTGAGTCGGATAACGTGGATTGGGTACACCTAGCGACAACCATAGACACATGGGAAAATAGAGGCACAAGTTGGGTAACACCTGAGTGGCAAGATATGCCACCGTTAGTGCCAATAAATATGATAGGTGTTATGCACTTGACTCCTGATGGTGAGAAAGTGGCAAACTCCACTGACACTGAAAGTAGTGAAGACTCTGACCAATGTAACTCTGAGTATGAATCTCAAGAAGAAACTGACTCTGAGCCTGATGGGAGGGATGAATCAAATATTCACACAAATGGGGAAGCAATGTGCTCAAGGCCTAGGATGGCGACCCCCTGCAGTTCATCCGAAAGTGAGGGGGACACAAGTGAAGATCGACCAAGTGAGTCCGAATCTGATGGAAACAAAAATCAAAAACTTGGTAAGAAGAAAACGAGACATAAGCGCCAATGCTACGAGCTAATGTACGAACTGCAATAAACAAAGAGAGATCCACTGCTCTACAGAATGGCTTAGTTATGTAGGAGCCATTGACGCTCATCGACGATAATTGGGGACAATACCTCCAAAGTGTCATGTGGTGTATTCCGCAACCTCATGAGACGTCGCCCAATGAGAAATCAAAGAGAAACCGAAACTAAGTCGTACTGCGAGAAGGCGACAAAACCAAGAGTTAGCTCAGCAACAAAAGGAGGCAGAATTAAAAGAAAAAAGCCTGGCACAACAAGAACCAGTAGACTTACACCCCGCACACCTGAGCATTTCAAATCATTCACCACAGGGGAATGTAAGGTGGTCTACACAAAAGCCCAACGAACGCCTACCAATGGGAGTAGCGGTGTCGACGACGATGGCCCTGCGGTAGTTAAGGGAGTCCAACGCTTTATGGGCCACGTCTGTGGAAATAAGGGAGTCCAACGCTTTATGGGCCACGTTGGTTATTATCGAAGGTTTATTCTATTCTTCGCCGAGATAGCTCGACCATTGTATAAGCTTCTCATCGAGTTTATTTGGACCGAAGAATGTGACCATGCCTATGAGCTATTAAAGAAGGCCTTGGCGAGTGCTCCAATCTTGAGAATGCCTAACTGGGATATAATCTTCCATGTGCATATTGATGCATCAAACTTTGCTATTGGGTGTGTGTTAACTCAACCTGGAGAACACAAGCTAGACTACCCCATTAGCTTTGCCAGTTCCAGTTGAACGATGCTGAGATGAACTACACCACTACAGAGCGAGAAGGGTTGGCAATGATATATGCAGTAAGGAAATTTTGTTATTACCTCCTTGCCACCAAGTTTGTTTTCTATGTGGATCATTAAGCATTGTTGTATCTGGTAAACAAACCATGCTCCACAAGAAGAATCACACGATGGCTTCTTCTTGAGTTTGATTTCACTGTTGTTGTGAGACCTGGCAAGAAACATGTTATGGCTGATCATTTGTCTCGCATACGTAATGGTGAGGCTCCTACGGGGGTTGATGATGACTTACCTGACACTTCCCTGTTCATGGTGGAGACGATGCCTGAATGGAGTGAGAAGATTGTTAACTTTTTGGTTAATGGCTTTCCACCCAAGGAGCTTCGTAAAGATCTAGCTCGAAAGCTGATCAAAGAATGCGAACCCTATTGCCTGATAGCCAAGGCTCTTTATAAAAGAGGAAAGGATGACGTTCTTAGGCGTGCCCGAGAGGATGAGTATCTATACATTTTGCAAGAGGCACATATGGGTGTAGCCGGTGGTCACTTCTCAGGAGACTTAACTACGCGAAAGCTCTTACAATCAGGGTATTGGTGGCCCACTATGTTCTAAGATGCATCACTCTTTGTGAAGGGTTGCGATGAATGCCAACGATACAAGAAACCCCAGCGGAAAGATCAGATGCCTCTACATCCGATCAAAGTAAACCAACCATTTGAAAAGTGGGGTTTAGACTTTGTAGGTCCAATTAGCCCAGTGGCCCGAAACACACAATCTCGCTATATTATTGTGGCCACTCAACTATATGACCAAATGGGCTGAAGCGAAAGCGACACGTAAGGCAGATGCAAGGACAACAGCCAAGTTCCTCTTTGAAAATATAATCACACGCTTCGGTTGTCCTTTTGAACTTGTGAGCGACAATGGTACGCATTTTATAAATAGCTCACGACAAATTTCATGATATCCCATCATAAATCTACTCCTTACTATCCGCAAGCGAATGGCCAAGCCGAGAGTACAAACAAGACCTTAATCTCTATTTTGACAAAGACAGTTGAAGCTCATCGCATGGAATGGGATCTAAAGCTTACGACAGCTTTATGGGCCTATCGTACTGCGTACAAAGTGGCTATTAATTGCACACCATTCAAAATGGTATATGGCCAAGAAGCAGTCATGCCGTGGGAATTTGTCATTTCCTAGTCTTCGTGTTGCTACTCAAGAGGGTTGGGATGGTAATCCCTTAGTAGAGCGACTGTATATCCTTGAGCGACTAAACAAAGAAAGACAATTGGCTGTGTACAATGCCCTTGTGGAGAAGGATAGAAGGAAAAAATGGTTTGATCGCCACCTAAAGGACAAGGACATCAAGGTTGGGGATAAAGTCCTGATATATGGAGTGCGAAACGAAAAGAAGAAGCTCAAATATGCTGGTAAGGGACCGTATAGAGTATGTGAAATTACCCCACAAGGTACCATCAGAGTGGAGACTCTCGACGGAGTTGAAACCATTGGATTCCTTAATGGAAGTAAATTCAAAAGATACTATGATCCCCTGAGCCAAGAGGAGTTACATGCAATCCATCAAAAGAAGGCAGCTAAAGAACAAGCTGAGCTTAAAAAGATACAAGCGAGAGTCGAAGCCAAAGAACGTCAACAGCGTGCTAGGCGACAACAAGAAGCCAACTTGGGAATTACGTAAGTATTTTTCGAGGAAGCAGAGGAGGATGCACTGGAATCTGACCCGCCTCTAAGATACCCAATTGAGTTACAGAGTCCTTACAGCGGGGAGGTGCTGTATAATGCATTATTGGATACAAGAGCTCAACACAATTTGCTATCATATGGCGTGTGGTGTCAACTTGGAAAACCACCTTTATCCAAGAGTGCTATCCAAGTTCAAGGAATCAACAAGAAGAAAACCCCTGTCTCAGGAATTCTGCACACTCCGGTTGCCTATGACAAGGGGACCATAATTCAAAGCTTTTTGGTTATGCCTGCAGCAGCAGGTACCATGGAAAGGACTGTAAACTTAGGGCGCAAATGGATGATGGCCACTAAGTGCAATATCGATTGGGCAACTAGACGAGTCACAACGCAAGAACCAACACTAGGTCTGACCGTTCAAAATCCCGCACCTAAGTCATCCACTCAAACGCTAGATAATGAAAAATCACAAAGTCCAGTGGCAAAACCATCTTTGAAGTATTGAGAAAGGTTAGTGAAGTAGCCTATCAATTGTTGTTACCTTCCATGTATCATATTTGAAAGCTTATGTGGGGTTGGAAGTAGTTTTTCATGATGGATTGCCTCCCTTGGATGAAAAAGGATTGGCTGAATACCTATAGGAGAAGGTTTTAGGTAAAAGAGTTGGGTTCTTCGTAATCGAACTCTTGTGGAATACCTAGTCAAATGGAAAGGATTACTCAAAGAAGAGGCTTCATCTCGCAACCCGCTTCTATGATGGAGGATTGTTGGATGATTTTGATGAAGCAATTATGGAGGTATAAGAGTGAATAAGCTTACTGGGAATTCCTGAAAATTTGTTGCTTTCATCCCATATGTTTATGTGGTAAGCTCAATGGTTGGAATGAGCTTTGGAAGAAGCATGCACCTGATAAGGAGTTGATGCAAAAGTTGCATACTCTTTTGGAAGACCTTACCCTCTACATGCTACATTCACATTTGGAATTGAGTATGCAAAAGTTGCATACTCTTTTGGAAGACCTTACCCTCTACATGCTACATTCACATTTGGAATTGAGAAGATGTTGGTTCTCCATAATGTTGCACCCAACCCTTATGATTATGTGATTCTAATTAAGGGTTTCGAGGATGAAAACATTCGGGTGGGGATAGTTTGTAATGAAGGGGAACACATTACTGGGCAATTAGCCATGGGCGCCTGGACATATAAATAAATAATGGACCATAAGGTCATGTGAACACACCATGGACCTATATAAGGATGGCTTGTATGAAGGGGAACACATTAATTGGGCAATTAGCCATGGGTGCCCGAACATGTAAATAAATAATGGACCTAGGTTGCATGAAACGTTTCCATTTAGGGAAACGTCATAGGACAAGAAACACGAGGAAACGACATACCTATGTGGACGGAAACGACGAGGGTAGGTTGAGTTTTAAAGCCAATATATAGTGCAAAACATAAACGAATCATTAAATCCACATTTAAACGAAACGAAAAGCACGGTTCTTGGGGCACAATGAAAGCACAAGCACAGGAGAGGTTTGGTTTGGTTTGTTGAAGCAATCTTCTCTTTCCTGCATGAACTTGTAGGCGTGCAGGTGTGCATGGGAGAGTGCAGAAGTGTAGGTGCGCTGGGAAGTAAAAAATGTAGAGAATGTGCATTGCGAAGCAAAAAATGTAGCTGAGTTTTTTTCCCCCAAATCTTTGCCACGTGGCCAATTTTTGGCTGTTTTTTTGAGGTAAGGTAGGATTTTAAAAGGGTGGGCATACATTCGGAAAAAAAGGTCGTTTTCCTCATGTTTCCAAGGTGGGAAATGTGCGCACCAACCAAGAAAAGAGGAAACGGCGTTTCCCCGCCTCCAGCCCACGTTTCCTACTGCAACCAAGTAATGGACCATAAGGCCATGTGAACACACCATGGACCTATATAAGTGAATTAGGGGAGATGGACATTAACCTTTTTACAATCATTAAAATAGCTCTTGGCTATGGTGGTATTCTCATTGAGTGCATATGTGTGATACTCCACTTGAGTGAATCTCTTACCCTAACCCTAATCTCTTCCTTGCACAAATCATCACCAATAACATTGATCGAGAACCTCCATCATCCGAAATGGTTCTGATTTCAGGAAACTATTTGTGCATCGGAAAAGTAAGTCGCCATATGTTTGGTTTGGAGTATTGCACATTGAGGGACATCTTCCCAAAACATCATACATGTTGGGTGTGTGTTAGGATGACCTTGTACCCATCATAAGCATCTTCCCAAGACATCATACATGTTGGGTGTGTGTTAGGATGACTTTGTACCCATCATAAGCATCTTAGTACAAAAACCTTGAATTTGAATCATGGTGCGGAGAAGAGAGTTCTATGTTGCTGCAGAGCTCCATATCCTATCACAACATTGTCATCAGCAGACAGTGCCCTCACCTTCTTGTCTCTACAGGAAGAAGGGCATCAAAGGGTCCATGGCATGGAAGGGCGTCAAAAGGTTCGTGGCCATTCCAGAGACCCTTGAGGATGATGCACCTCAAGGGCATTCCAAAGACGGGTATATGCACCCACATCACGTGAAGGGCACCGAAATTTTCATGCCCATGCAAGAGACCCTCGAACCTGATGCATCTCAAGGGCTTCCCGATGATGGTGGCATGCATCGACATGACATCGCCTCTGCATTGCAAGGTCCCATCACTCTCTCACACGGTAAGCTCCTCCACGCTTACATACTTGAAACCGGATTAATCAGAGATACTTATCTAGCTAACCTCATTTTGAGAATGTACGGCAAGGTTGGGGCCATGGCAGATGCGCGTTCTTTGTTTGATGCCATGCCTCACCATAACATCATTTCATGGAACACCATCATAACTGCTTATGCCCATTGTAAGGCGTTGGAGGATGCCCGCATGCTGTTCGATCGCATGCTTCAACGCAATGTGGTCTCTTGGAATGCCCTCATGGCTGCTTATGCTCATCAAGGGAAGTACAACGAAGCCATCCTCTTGTTTCAGAGAATGCATCAGGAAAATGAGAAGCCAAATGACGTCACCTTCATCAATGTGTTGAGTGCATGTGGTAGCCTTGGAGATTTAGGGACAGGTAAGCTCATCCATGTACTCGCTAATGGATGCGGGTTCGGATCTGGCTTGACTGTAGGAACTGCCCTTGTCAGTATGTATGGGAAGTGCCGGGCCTTGAAGGCCGCTCGTTGTGCATTTGGTGAGTTGCGCCAACATGATGTCGTGTCGTGGACAGCTTTAATATCTGTGTACACTCAGCTAGGTGATGGAAGGGAGGCTCTTATCTTGTTTCGACAGATGCAACAGGAAGGTGTGGAGCCAAATAAACTCACTTTCCAGAGCATTTTGAGTGCAGTTGCTAATATTGCTTCTTTATCTGAGGGCAAAGAAGTCCATGCGTGCTTCAATTTTGGGGGTTTCAAGCTAGATTTAGATACTGCAAGTGCCCTTATCAACATGTATGGTAAGTGTGGGTGCATGAAACTTGCATGGTTAGTATTTGAAAGTGTAGATTCGAGTGCATCGGTCGTATGGAATGCCATGATTGTGGCATGCATAGAACAAGCACACCATTGGCAAGCTCTATTACTTTTTAGGCAAATGCTTAGGACAGGCGTGAAGCCAAATGAATTCACTTTTGCCAGTGCATTGAGTGCCTGCACATGTCGTATGGACCTAAATAGGGGTGTCCTGATTCATTCATACCTTGTGGAGGAGGGATACATGCTAGATATGATTGTGAGCAATGCCCTTATCAATTTGTACAGCAAGTGCAAGGCTTTGGAAAATGCAGAATCTATTTTTGAAAAAATGTATTCTCGCAGCGTAGTTACATGGACGTGCATGATAGCAGCCTATGCTCAGGAAAGGCATGACCGACAAGCCCTTGAACTCTTTTACAGAATGCAGCGAGAGGAAGTGAAGCCGAATGACGTCACCATCGCGAGCACATTGAGTGTATGCGGAGACCTAGCTGCCCTTGAAGAAGGCAGGACAATTCATGCATGGATTGTCCATAATAGAATGGGAATGGGAATAACCATAGGAAACGGGATTGTCAGTATGTATGAAAAATGTGGTGCTTTAATGGATGCTTGTTCGGTGTTTGATCATTTACATTCAGACAATGTTGTTTTGTGGAATGCCATGATGGCTGCTTATGCTCACGGGGGGCATGGCAAGGAAGCCCTTGCATGTATCTCGGAAATGCAAGGGAAAGGTATAGAGCTAGATGAATTAACTTATATAAGCCTACTATCTGCTTGTAGCCATGCTGGCATGGTTGATGAGGGCAGTTTCTGTTTTGTTTCTATGACAGGTGATCAACACATATCCCTAGTGCTGGAGCATTGTGTTTGCATGGTTGACCTTTTCGGGCGGGCTGGGCAGCTAGCAGAGGCACAAAGCTTCGTTTGCAGTCTTCCAGTTTTACCTGACACTTGCTTATGGTCTGCATTGCTGGCAGCGTGCAAAATGCATGGTGATAGGGATTGGGCAAGACATTCCACAGAGTGCATACTGGAGTTTGATTGATAATGTATTGTACTGTGTGTTCTGTTTCGAATCCTTGTCTTCCAAAGATCAACACATCTCCCTAGTGCTGGAGCATTGTGTTTGCATGGTTGAACTTTTTGGGCAGGCTGGGCGGCTAGTGGAGGCACAAAGCTTCATTTGCAGTCTTCTAGTTTTACCTGACACTTGCTTTGCTGGCAGCATGCAAAACACATGGTGATAGGGATTGGGCAAGACATTCCGCAGAGTGCATACTGGATTTCGATTGATAATATATTGTACTGTGTTCTGTTTCGGACCCTTGTCTTTCAAAATGAGGTATGGGTATTGTGAACAGAAGGAGAAAACACTGAGGCAGTATCATAACACTCATCCTTCCAAGTTTGTCTGATGATGCCAGCTTGGAGGTCACTAGCAAACTATGACATAGGCATGCAAAGGAGGCCAAAGTCATCGGTGAGGGGGTTCCTACTCCCAACTTCCCACCCCCGCTCCCTCGCCAAAAAACTACGGGCCCAGAAGAGTGAAGGCATCATGACCTTCTAGGC